>NW_007190419.1:596508-627697 GCF_000164805.1 Carlito syrichta
CACATGCATGTGCACACACACACACACACACACACACACACACACACACACACACGGACTCTGAAACCACATGAAATAGGTAAGCGTGAGCATGATGTCCCTCTGTCTACTTCACTGACTTGTCATACTACCATTAGGGTTACATCACATCAATCTTAATCATGACCTGAGAATGTAACCATATCAATAGAGGCCATTTAGCAGAGAATTCCAGAGATTTCTAGTCTATGACCTTGACTCAAAATCAAAATAAGGGAAGTTGTGTCTTTGCAAAAACAATATGAGTCAAAGAAATGCTAAATATTGGAGGTTGAGTTGTTTAGTTTTCTCCCCTACTCATTGTCCCAAATACAATTGTCCACTGTCACCCTCTTGACATCCACTTCAGACCTATTTTTGTCTCTAGAATCACCTAACACTCCTCATGTCGCTGAATAAATGAAATAATCCTTTAAAGGTCCTCATAGCACTTTGTAACTCTTTCCATCACTTCTCACGATTGCATTTTATACTTGTTAGAGTGATTGGGGGAGGGGAGGTCTTTATATCTATTAGAGTACATGAGCCCCAATACCAAGGATTATTTGTTCTTGGTCATTTCTGTATCTATGACTCAAGCTACATACAGATTTTCAATTACTATTTGTCAAATGAGTGATGGGTGAGTGAATAAATACGTGAATAATGTTTAGACATTTAAGAGGTTGTTGAATCGAATTGGAAAAAATTAGAACCACATCTTTTTGTTTAATATTGTCAAATATTAATTATCTTTACTTGCCATTTTACAGAACTATGCATTCCATGAGAGAGTTGGCCCATATAAATGGATTAAGTACTGATAACTTTTTATATACAAATGACAGGAGAGATTTTCTGCTGCTGGAAGACAGCCTTGGCAAGGGCAGGGTATGGAAGTGTATGGAAGGACACCTTGTTGTCTAGGAGGTAAGGAGATGCCTTACCCCCAGGAAGAGAATGGCAGTTTAGTTTTAAAAGGCACTGAGTTACACTTGTATGTATGTATGTATGTGTGTATATATGTATGTATGTGAGTTAATCTTTTAAAATACTTGAATTATCTAGTCATTAAGGGTGTCCATGTGACACAATCCTGCCAAGGAGATGTGGGTAGATGTGCATGGAAATGCCATCTCTCCTAAAATAAAAAGGCAGAGCATTCTCAAAAGAAACCTTTCCAGAACTTTGCTTTTATGCTTTTGCCTGCATGGTTGTGTACCTTACTCTTTAAAAGGAGTACCACTTTATAACCATGAAGTAGCCATGAAAAAGGCAGAACATCACATATCTAGGAAGTCACAGAAGAAAGACAGAAAGAGCCTGAGTGTCTGATGCTGCCCATGAGTCACTGAAGCAGATTTCTTTCTTTCTTTCTTTCTTTTTGAGTTGAAGTCTCACTCTGTCACCCAGACTAGAGTGCAGTGGCATGCTCCTGGCCACCACAGGCTTGACCTGCTGGGCTCCTGCGATCCTTCTGCCTCAGTCTTCCAAATAGCTGGAACTACAGGCGCACGGTACCACGCCCAGCTAATTTTTTATTTATTGTAGAGACGAGGGCTCGCCAAGTTGCCCGAGCGGGTCTCAAACCTGCGGGCTCAGGAAATCCATTCGCCTTGGCCTCCCAAAGTGCTGGGATTACAGACTGAGCCACCGAGCCCGGTGGCAGCTTTCAACCAGACTGCCCTGTGCTATTCTTCTGGATCACCATATACTTCTTTCTTCTTAAGCTATGTTTCTGGGCCTTGTATAGCCAAATAAATGAATAATTAATAGGATAAACTTCTTGGAATTTGGTATAAAAGCATTACATTGTAAGTAATCTCACTTATTGAAGTAATAAAGTAGCAAAAACAATACTTTTCATTTTAAAGTGATTCATAAAATTCATAATTATTTAAATTCTATTAAAAACAAACTCCCATTATGGTTTTTAGAACTTTATCTAATTTAAAATCATGGTCATATCTGTTAAAAGTGTATTTATTCTAATTTCTCTTCAGACTACTTATCCAATAATTTAATAAGAATTTCAGTAGCATTTCACTTAAACCTGTATTTTGTCAGGTCATGGACATTTTTTGCTTTTTAGATTCCTTAACTATAGGACCCAGACATTCACAATGTATGTAACAAATATAGTAAGTGGGCAGACACTGACACCTTTATTAGAGAGTAGATATGCATATCCACACTATGTTCTACAGATGTAAAAGTTACACTTATAAAAGAAATATCTTCACGGTTATAAAACTATAGATCTCTTATGATGACTATTGCTTTCCATCAATAGCTTTCATTTACATGGAGAAACTTTTAGACTCTCAAGATAACAAAATCTGGATCAGAAATGAAAAGAAAAACATAAACACTATTCTTATCAGAAAACAGGATAAGGACAGCTACAAACTGCACAATTAGATTAGTTGTATTTTCCAGGAAATAAATGAAAATCCTTGTAAAACAGTGGAACTTAGGGCCTTCGCTCTAATGCCCACTCTCATTTTCCAGCCATCTTGACCCAATCCAATTCCTCTCTCCTCCTTCACTCTGTTACATCTCAGCATCCCTGCTGATTTTCCCACGACAATGCAAGTTTCTAAATGGCACCTGAAGTGTTTCTGGTAACACTTAGCCCCTCCTCTCCAGGCTGTCAAATGTGTAGAGCTAGTGCCCACTGCAGACATCAGCAGGAGAAACAGCTGTAAGAAAGCTGAAGCCAGTTTCAGAACACATGGCGCGTCATGAAATCAAGATGCACTTGGCTAGATAATTCCAAGAGAAGAAGAAAGGGGACCCACAACTTTGTGTTGTATCTTATGGGAACATCAAACCTGGAACCAGACTTCTTCTTGCTCCACATGCAGTTCTTCTTTCTAATTTTTTAAAACGTTTGCCTCTACTTGTGTCCTGAAATCCCGTTAGCATCTCTAGTCTTTGCATCACAGGACTCACTTTTCCATGAACGGGAAACCCGATCACTTACACCACATGGGTAGCCACATGGGTCTACTGTGTCTCACGTACTTCAATTTTATGATATCCAATCCTCATGGACATTCACAGTGGACAGATTCGTTTTCTATTAGTTTTTAACAAATTATAGCAAGTTTAGCAACTTATAACAACACACAGTTATCGTTCTACAGTTTCTGTGGGTCAAGTGTCCAGGCATACTTCAGCTGAGCCCACTGTTTAGCTTCTCACAAGACTACAGTTGAGGTCTCTGTCTGACTGCATTCTCTCATCACACTCATTGTTGGCAAAACTGAGTTCCTTTCAGTTGTAGAACTGAAGTCATCAGCCCCTAGAGGACACTCCTTCCTGTGTGTAGTTTACAGTAGACTCTGCTTCTTCAAAGATAGACGGAGAACGCTTCTGTCATCAAAAACGCCCAGTCTCTCTGTTAAGGGCTTTCACCTGATTAAGTCAGGCCGTTTTGGGATTATCTCTAAATCAACTAATTGGGGACCTAAAATTCCTTCATGTTTGCCATACAATGTAATTTAATTACAAAGTCATACACTTCATGCCTACAATCAGTCCTTCCCATACACACTCGAGAGAAGGGGTTTATATAGGAGATCCACATCAGGTAGGTGCTGGGAATTTGGGGGTCAATTTAGGCTTCTGCCTCCCATTGTCTACCTTTGGGACTACAAGATCCATGTCCCCTCCACTTTCAAAATGTATTTTCCCTGTCCCAGTTCTCCTGTTGTAGCTACATTCAGGCTTCTGGATATGGTCCATGAGGGACAAACCCGCCCCCTCTACTGTCCTATGACACTAAAGAAACATATTCCTAACATTATTATTATTATTTTCAACATACACATCAGGGATATACAACCCAAGAGAATTTGAGTGTCTCAACACACAGGATCTAAAGCAAGTCTGCCAAACTCCAAGTTTATGTTCTTCTCCCAATCTTCAGGAGTCCCTCGCTCACACATTTGTTTTCAGGTCATTTCTCATTTGTATCATTGTCCCTCTTCACAAACACTCAAGAAGAGAAAACAAAGCCAATGGTTATAAAACAAGACAGAAACAGTTTACCATTAGTGTTCATTTCTCGTAATTCTTTGAGTGAATATAAGAGCAATAGGAACGATGAGCAGTTGCTGTCAGTGTTTTACAAATGTACACACCTTATTTTTAAACCAATCCAATTTTTCATGTAATTCCAGTGACTTTAATCAAAATGCTATCCCTGATTATTCACAAACTCAGTCTTAGATTTGTAAAGGCTGTTCTCTAAATTTTATCTATGATCATGCAACCAAATTGAAGGAATGGAGATTCGGAAGCATTTTCATTCATTGGTACCAGTTTAGACAGGACAATGATAATTAGGATTGTTATTTTTGGGTTCTTCACCATTAGGAGTTTATGCACAAGAACCACAGAAAATTCAATTCCTGGGTCTCAGTCTTTTTACTGCATCTGATTGAAAAATTAAACATGAAAAGTTTTATTAAACTCATTAAGAAACTCCAAAGGGAACAATTTAAGTATTACAAAAGTCACCTTATTAAATTACCATATTCTGAAGTATTATTTATAGAAGTGAATGCAGCATTCAGCATGCCTAAATAAAACTCTTTCTTCAAGACAAAGAACATGTGATTATAGTCGATCCATTTTCCATCACATCTTAGGCCATGTATATTTGCATCTTATGATATATATATAAATATATATATCATATATATATAGTGTAACTTTCTTCTCTGCCCTAAAATGACTGACTTTCTTTCAGTCATTAAAAACTAAGATCTGGTTTCTCACTGATTAAAACTGGATGTTCTCCTATAGACTTTTATAATGAAAGGAAATCAATGACTAAACAAAATGCATTCCAGTGAATAAAAGTAACATTGATATAGTCTTCTCTATCCATGTATTGGGTGATATGACTAAAAACTTTCTGATTAGTTCTGTTCAAATACTGTACAAGTTTACTTTCATGAATATTCCTGAAGTGTTGTGACTATGTGGGTTTGTACCACAGTGAACCGAATATCTTGAATCTAACATGAATTGATCCCTCAATTGTTTGCTTTTTAAACTCCCATTTCTAGTTTTCTACAAAGTGGCTGTATTTAATTATCACTACTAACCTTCTTCCTTAGCCATTTCAATGAGCTTGAGATTTCAAAATTTCTATTATCCATTTTTTTCTTTTTTGGGATATGAGTAGAGGCAATGATCTATTGAGTAGGAACTACTGCAGATGATATGGTTCTCTGGTAGCATTGCAGCTACAAAATGATAATAATATGACTATTAAAATAGTTTCTCTTTTGAGCCAGGACCTATGTGGCCTGTTTTCTGACCAATCAACAAGGAGACTGAGTCTCTGCAATTCAATTAGACAGAGCAAGAAAATAAGAAGTGACATTTCCAAGTGTAGAATCCTGAACCAGGTGATAAAGCCCTTTAGGGCAGGGACCATGTCTCTTTAACCCAGTACAGAAAATATTTGGTTTGCTTTGTAAACAAATGATTTAGATGATGAATGATACTGAGCTATTAGGAATTTGTGTCATTAGAAGATGGGGCCACACAGGGCAAGAGGTGACGCTTGTCTGCCATTGTTCCTCTTCTGGAAAAATACTGACTCTTCACCAATAGCAAGGGTGATGGTCAAATGCCTTTACTGAACTAAAGTGAGCTTTATGTTGACTATGTTTCCTCATTACTATTTGAAAGCCATCGTCTTTGATGTTGTTGACGTTAGTATTTTTATCCAGAGACATTACTATGGAATCACTGCTGTCTTATGACCTTCCCACCTTATCTGACATAGAAATCCGGCAGTATAAGAGTTTAATCAAGAGATGAAAACTTTCTAGTTATTGAAACAGTGCGAGTCATTCCATAGACTTGTCGCTTCAAAAGTTTTACCTGAAAATACCTGCAGATTGGTTTCCACTGCCTAGTTTGTTCCCTAATTAGCAGGATTTTCCTGCAGGCAAACACCTGCATACTCTTACCAGCCAGCCCAGGCAGGTGAGAAAAGTCTCCATGTCCTCTCCAGAAAGACCCTCAAACAAACTCTTCGTCATTGTTTTCACAGCTTCATATGCAGATTTGTCATATGTTGAAAGGGAAAGGCAAGATCAAGCATTCTCTCGTATATTATTTCCTAGAATGTCAAAGGTAACCCCAATAAATGATTGCCAGATCATTTAAAAAATTAATTAGAAAATCAGCCACAGATTTGGGGAAATAAGTGGATTTTTCCTATTTGACAGCTTGTCAGTAAGCTGTCGTGAAAACATTTTTTTAAACCCTGGGAGTGTACCTCAATGATGATAGTCATGTATAATTCATAAAGGAAAATAGATTTAAATAAGCCGCTCAGTAGTTCAGTGTGTGAAAATTCAACAAGCTAGTTTCTTTTGCTGTGCCTGCAGACAGTTTTCCTCCTACAAGCACCCTCTTCCACATTGTATTTACTTTTTGTATTTTGGATCATAATATAATTTGTTTCCAAATGTATATTTAAAGAAGGCAACTCTGAGGAACACAGGAACAGCACCACACATGAAAAGCAGAATTGTATTTTCATGTAAATCACAGTTGATAAATATTTAAATTACTTTCTTTTGCTGAATAAAAGTGCATGAAATACACTTTACATTTAGGTTACAAATTATGCTGAAGGAATTTTACCTTGTAGAGTTATTGTTCACAACAATATATATTAAATTTTTTCTGTTCTTGAGTAATTCTTCCAGACGTTTTACTGACTAAGGTCTTGCAAAGGCAAGAGATAATTCATCTGAATTTGACAAGAGTGTCATTGCACTCAACAACTAAACCGTCTTTTATTCATCCTTAAAATTTTAAAATTTGATACAAAACAAATATCAAAGTCACATTTTATTTGGAAGACTAATCGTTATATAGAATATGACTTACAAAAAAATAGTCTAATCTTATTAATTCTGATCCTACTAATTTAGATTTTGTAATCACTTAAAGACAGTGAATATGCATAAATAAGTATATATATACTTATATTTATATATAATATATATATTTAAATGGTTATATGCTAGAAAAGAAGAACATCATTGTATCAGATCTGAGAATTTTGAATCCAAAGAGAATGCAATTGGAATAAACTAGAACTGCCATTTATTATGAGCTTATTATGTGTCAGGAATTGTGATTAGGTTATGATGTTATTTCTATTAATGTTCAGATGATGAAACTAAAACTTAAGTGGTAAGGTGATTTTTTCATGATCACACAGTCAGAAGTAGCAAGCAATCCAAATTCAGACGTATCTGACTAGAAAATGTGTATTTTTCATTAAACATTACTTTAATATACTTGCAGTTTCTGTTTTAAACAACTAAATTTGCTACGGAAAAGGACTTTTTTGTCTGTAGTATTTTATTAATTAATAAGATCTATCTTGGATGATACTTTCTATTATTTAAACTTACATTTGTACATTTTGTTTGGTCTTATAAAGTAACTTAAAAGTTATGAAGCAGAAAAGTGTAATCACTCTAATTTTTTACCTTTCCCTATATGTTTAATTAGTAAGTTCCTACTTGAAGATGTATCGCTAAAAATAATTTAAGAAGCAGAGTGTTTATTATGTAAATTTAACAATTCATCATCCATCATTCGGCTTCCTAAAAGAGGTAATTTTGCACCCAATTGGATAAAATAAACAAAAAAGGAAGAAATGTTTGACCACATGTAACTATCACTTTCCTATCTATAAGACTTAGAAAGCAATTTATACTTAACTAATAAAAAAAGCAATTCTTTTTAAGCTGATAGATCATTATGAAGTAGAATCCAATGTACAATGTTAAGAATGGTCAGTTTTCACTTTCTTTTTAAAAAGAATACATTTTAAAAACTTAATTATTTTCTATAGACTTTAAATGACTTTTATTGATTAAGACATTGCTTGGACAAAATTTTTCCATTAATAACGACACCATGATTTTTCCAATTCATGTCATCCTTCCTTTAATACAAGAAATACCTTTTAGAAATTGAACAATTAGCCGGGCTCGGTGGCTCAGCCTGTAATCCCACGCCTTCGGGAGGCTGAGGTGAGTGGATTGTCTGAGCCCGCGGGTTCGAGACCTGCCTGGGCAGCGAGACCTCATCTCTACAATAAATCAAAAAATCAGCCGGGCGTGGTAGCACATGCCTGTAATTCCAGCTACTTGGAAGGATGAGGCGGAAGGATCGCCAGAGCCCAGCATATCGAGGCTGCGGTGGCCAGGAGCGGCCACTGAACTCCAGTCTGGGCCACAGAGTGAGACTCCAACTCAAAAAAAAAAAAAAAAAAAAGTAAGAAATTGAACAATTGTCAGTGATGGCATCTTAATAGTTCTGTTTAAAAAACATCAGTATTGAATTGTGTCCCAATACGTGTAGAGACACTCATTAAATGATTGTGTCCTTGCCTATATTTTTAAGTAATGAATGAGCTAGTAAATGCATCATATATTTTATTTGCTATTACGTTTAATCTTGAAATTAAAAAAAAAATTCAACTGAAATTTCTCTTACCTTGAAAAAAAATCTTAGATTGAGAAAGTAAATTAAACTCCCTAATCGAGTACTACTTTTCTTGTTTCTTTGTTGACTTTGGTTGTTCCTGGGATTGGTACTTGATTCAATTATTAAATACCACAGTCTACCAGAGAAATGGATTCATGAGAGAAACATGTGCTCTATTATGGGTCTGGATTTCAGTGTGGCCCTAGATCAATTTATTAATTTGCTTTTAATCCAGTCTCCCAATCTGTACATGATAAGTGTATAATAAAGCTTAATTCACAAGACAATGTGGAAATCTACAAGTTATTTTTTAAAAGAGTTATACTTAAATAAATGGTGCTAGTATTTGGGGAGGATTTAATTTTGGCAGGAGCATAGCTTGCTTCTGCTCTTTATCTGATTAGCCCAGTATTCAGGCCAGGCTCTTGGGGAAGTAAACTATGAGATGAAAATTAACAAACAGGAAGTTTATTAGGAAGTGTTCTTGAACTAACCTCTGTAGGAAAAGAGATACAAGTTGGGTGTGATGCAGTCACAACAAAGGCCTCAGACACAGGAAGCTCCAAAGTTGGATGGCTCTTCAAAGGGTTCTCACATTGAGTCAGGGGACCTGGGTTTTATATCCTCATTGATCTGTGACTGAATGTGGATGTCCCCATAAAAGCAGGAGGCATGCTGGAGTAACATGGCTCTTTTCAGCGGAACACCATTCCTAGACAGGGCTGACAGCTGAGAGTTGTCAGTCAACAGCAACCCTGGGAGTTGAGATACTTAGCTATTCATTCGTTAAGGAGCAACTGAGCAGAAACACACAATGTCAATGACAACTGGGTTAGCAGGATATACTGAGAAACATCAAGACTTGAGTATGCGCAAGTGCCCCTGTAGTCTTAACCTAACCTGCATACACTTTAGACCCATGTCTCTTCTGTAAGAGCAGTCATTAGAACCAGAGAAGACAGCTTTAAAAGTGACCATATAAAACCAGGCTCAGTGGCTCAGCCTGTAATTCCGTGCCTTGGGAGCCTGAGGTGAGTGGATTGCCTGATCCCATAGGTTCGAGACCCACCTGGGCAACTTTTTGAGACCTCACCTCTACAATAATCAAAAAAAACTTAGCCAGGTGTGGTAGCGTGCACCTGTAGTTCCAGCTACTTGGAAGGCTGAGGCAGAAGGATCGTTGGAGCCCAGCAGGCGAGGCTGTGGTGGCCGGGAGTGGCCACTGCACTCCAGTCTGGGTGACAGAGTGAGACTCAAACTCAAAAAATAAAAGAGAAATAAAAAAATAAAAGTGACCATATAATAAAATACTTTATAAAACATAAAACTAGCTATTGTTATTTTATTTCAAGCATTGAGAAAATGATGATTCAGAAAATAAACTTGCGATCATGACTATGACAGGTCTGAAACGTTCAAGAGGATAATTGTTCTCTTCCTTTGTTTAAAATCTTTGTGGTTTTTGCATTTTTATGGTAGTGTCCATGCAAAAATTTTGACTAATAGGTCTGTGCTTCTAAGTGTTTAACAAGTTTGCTAACTTTCTAGTCAACAGCAGTATTGTGATATGAAAAATTAAATAATATTATTGCAAAACCCCAAAGTAATAGCAGCTTAAATAGAACAAAGTTTTCTCATTCTTTTTCACTGATATACAAATATGAGCTGATATGGTAATTCTGCCCCGCTAAAGTTCATAAGGGCCCAGGATCCTTCTTCCTAACTCATCAACTCAACACTAGGATATGACTTGCTTTTGCATGGCCCATATAGTTCACCTCTCAGCCAGAAAAAAAAAAAAAAAAAAAAAATGGGGTAAAAGGAAAGTAAAAGTCATGTCACTTCCTTAAATGACACTACTTGGAAGTTGTACATCCTGCTTCCTCACACGTCCTATTGGTCAGAACTGAGTCACATGCCCTCCTCCCAGCTGCAAGAGAGTCTGGGAAATGTAGTCTTTAAATGAATAACCTTTTGCTCTGAAAGTGCTGATGTCCTTTATTATTATAGAAGAAAGTGTGAATGTGTAATTTAGATTTCTCTGCCCTGTACAGTAAAGGTTGAGTATCTCAAATCCTAAAATCGAAAATTGGAAATGCTTCAACATGCAAAACGTTTTGAGAGCCAACATTATGCTAAAAAAAAAAATGCTCATTGGAGCATTTTGGATTTTGTATGTTCATACCTGGGGTGCTCAACTGGTGAATATACTACAAATATACCAAAATTTGGAACAGAAATGAAATCCAAAACACTTCTGGTCCCAAGCCTGCGTGATAAGGGAAACTCAACCTGAATGCACAATGAAAAAAAAAATCCAGTTTTTAGAATGAACTCACAATGCAATTCACTTTTGTCATGTGGTGTTACCACCATTCTATGTTCAGAACAAAATTCACTGTCGGCATTTTTAAAATCTGGTAAGAGTAGGGTGGCAGTGGCCAATCTATTGCCTCTCAAAGAAATCCTTTATTGTCTGCTTGTGTCTCTTCATGGTTTCTCCCCAGACAGCTGGAGGGTTTTATCAGCAGAAGGCACTGGTGGGACTGGCCTAGTGGAGGAAGGGACTTTTTATCCTGGGTCTAACCTGTGCTCTCTTTTAGTAGGCTCCTGCGGTGAGTGACCACTTGAGTGGGGTTTTCCACTGCACCATTTCCAATAACAGATGCCAAGTGAGTCTTGTGCGAACATTTCTTCACGAATGTCTTCCCTCTGGTACCTGAGAAGACAGATTCCCAGTGATTCCTGCTAGCATGGCACCTCATCAAACTTCTCCTCCAGCGACTGAACCACTGCCATGGCCTCTTCAATGAAGTTCACATCTCAGCTCTGGGAGGGCACTGGGCAGGGTCTTATTCCAGATTTGTTCTTTTCTTGGGTGCCTAGCCACAGCTTTAGGGGTAAAATCTGTTGTTCTATGTTCTTTAGAATTATCTTCACTTTTTAGTATCCAAAACCCACACCAATTCTTTGCTATAGTTAAACATTTATATTTTACACCTTTCTGGTTAAGTTTACTGCATAGAACCTGTGTCATGATTGGACCTTGTGTGATACAATTAGAGAGATTAATCATATCAAGACACTCAAAAATGTGTAGCCGTTTTCTTTGTAAGATAGGGGCATTTATGAAATCTTTGTATCATTTTTGAGATCTATTACTAATATTAAAGCTCGGGGATCCTGAGGACTTGACTGGAATAAATGTTATACAAACCAAACAAGGCAGCAATTAATTGCTTATGTACTAAAACATTGCATGTCTGAAAGTACTGAGAATTCATGGGAATAGAATTAGCGTGGGTGTTTTTTTAAGAAAACAATCATTGTTTTAAGCTTTGATATTTTTCTTTCTTTACCGACATCAGATAAAGCAAGCCTTTAGAGTTCCTCCAAAAATTGAGTTTCTTCTCCTACACGCTACAACTTTTAGGAAAGAATATTCACATTATATGGAAGAAAAAATGTTTCATTTTGATGGGAAATTAAAATCTTCTGGAAATATTGTTTTAGATAGTCTTGGTAGCTGCCCTACAATCTCTAACCCAGATGATACCTTCCAAAACTGTCGCTCTGGAAATCAAGCTGAATATAAGACAGAATTTTGCTAGTGCTTTTAATTCGAATGTAACACTAGAAATGTTATAGTATTATTTTTTTCCAAAGTAGCATTTGGCCTAAGAGAGTAAAGGCAGGTATGTAAAGTCAGGTAGGAAAAGTTTTGTTGGTTTTTTTGGTTTTGTATTCACAGTTACCATTATTCATTACTGTATGCATTCAATAGATTTAGTAAAATTACTATTTATAGATTTTAAAGGATTTTTAAAAAATCATTTCTATTATATAATTTTAAACTAGAAATAATCTATGTTGGTTAGCAGCAACTCTTGCATTGAATGTCTTTGTCACTGTCAGACATTTTTTTACTTTGACTCAATTATAAACATTTTTAAAACCACCATCTAAAAACGGTTTTGGAAATCTTATAAACATACTGGGATAGTTGCTAAAAAGTGGAGGATGACAGAATGTTTCATTTTCCTTGAGGCCTGTTTTCATATTAGATTACATTCATTTATATTATGTTTTTATACTTTGAATCAACTGTTCATTTAGGTTCTTAGCAGTTTTCTTTATTTTTTCTGCTTTTAGATCAAATTAGTTATCGCAAAACATTACACAAATTCAGGTAAATTTTCTTTCATCAGAACTGTAGGCCAGGTGCAGTGGCTCAAGCCTATAATCCCAGCACTTTGGGAGACCGAGATGAGAGGATTGCCTGAGCCTATGGGTTCGACACCAGCCTGGGCAGCTTGGCAAGACCTCATCTCTACAATAAATCAAAAAACCTAGCCAGGTGTGGTAGAGTGCACATATATTTTGGCTACTTGGAAGGCTGAGGCAGAAGGATCGCTGGAGCCTAATAGGTCAATGCTGGGGTGGCTGTGAGCGTGCTACTGCACTCCAACCGGGATGACGGAGTAAGATGCCAACTCAAAATAATAATAATAATAATAATAATAATAATAATAATAAATGAAAAAGAACTGTATGTAAGTAGCCAAAGGTCAAATTCAGTGAACTTTGGCATTGGAGGGTGGTGTTATATGGAGTCAATGGATAAGCATGGTAGTATATTTACACTTCCTTTTCCCAGAATAAAGTCTTTCTTTTAAAATTTTTAAGTATCATAGCACATTGCCTAAGTATTTATTTCTGTGAAAAGTAGCATGCAACTCTGAAATTTTCTTCTGCAGTTGATGATAAATGATCTCTTCAAGCTATTTCTGTTGCCTATATTTCACTTTAGTTACTGAAGTTAGTATGAAACTTGGACATGCAAAGGAAAAAAATCTGGGGATGGAATTCCAGACAGCTGCTTCAAGTGGAAATATAAAGAATCATAAAAGAGATTTCTACCACCAATTATGCATTCCAATATCTTTGGAGTATTTCTACAATGATTTATTTTTGTGCCTCACGTCACTTCGTCTCTCAATTAATACCTTCCCAACACACATTAGTTCAGATTTAAGTTACAGTAGTCCCTTCTTATCCACGGGGATTATATTTCAAAAACCCCAGTGGATACCTGATACCATGGATAGTACCAACCCTATACATATTATGTTTTTGTTTTTCTATACATGCATACATATCATACAGTTCAGCTTATAAATTAGGCATAGTAAGAGATTAACAACTAATCATAAAATAGAATAATTATAACAATATACTGTAATGAAAGTTATGTGTCTCCCTCTCCCAAAATATTTTATTGTACTATGTTCATTCACTCTTCTTACGATCTGTTGATCTGATAAATGAGAGGGTAGCTGAGTAAATGAGTACTAAATTAAACCTGAATGGTAGCAAGACTTAAGACAGCTTTCAATGAGAAAAGTATGAAAATGGCTTAATTCCAGATTTGTTTTATTTTATTTTATTTTTTTGAGTTGGAGTCTCACTCTGTCACCCAGACTGGAGTGCAGTGGCCGCTCCCGGCCACCGCAGCCTCGACCTGCTGGGCTCCGGCCATCCTTCCGCCTCAGCCTTCCGAGTAGCTGGAACTACAGGTGCGCGCTACCACGCCCGGCTCATTTTTTATTTGTTGCAGAGATGAGGTCTCGCCAAGTTGTCCAGGTGGGTCTCAAACCCGCGGGCTCAGGCAATCCACTCTCCTCAGTCTCCCAAAGGCGCGGGATTACAGGCTGAGCCACCGAGCCCGGCTTAATTCCAGATTTAAAACTTAAGTCAATAGTACTGAAAAATTCCAATGCAGAGCTATCACAGAGTATATGACAATAATTCCTGGCAAAGAGCAATTGAGACCTACAGCACTGCGCTCCCTCCTAACAATCCTCTCTCTCCTAACACGTCTTCCTATCCCTTCTCACTTCCTGTTGTCATTTTGTGTTTCTTGCCTTTGCCAGCGACAAAGCCATCAGAAAACTCTTAAACTGATCTCTTGACACCAGATCTGGAATAATAACACCCATGTTTCATTTTATAAACTCAAGTATCCCCCAAGCAGTAACTAAGATCAGAACAGAAATATGAAAGGCATACATGAATTTAAAAAATAATATTAGTAATAAAATGATTCGTCTGTAAAATTGACTACACAGATCATCATTCAAAGACAGTTCTGTGTGCAGGCTTAAGCCCTGAAGAGCAGAAGATAAACACATGCAACCCAAACAAGAAAAAAGTGGGCATTGGAGAGCACGTCTAAGAATACTTAATTGTGTGCAGATTTTTGTTGTTGTTGTAATTTGGATGAATTCCAACTTCTCTGTAAGAAAGCATTTGCTTACATATCTAACAAATAAATAGCAGAAATCAGAGAGATAACAAATACAAACTTTTGCTTTTTAAGGGAAAATATTTAAACTGTTTTAACGAATGAATATACATAATGATGTTCCATTCAGTTATATATTTGATTCTTGTTTAACAAAAGTTCTTGCAAAATAAAAGAGTCATTGTGGGTCAGGGTGTTGATATATGCATACCTTATATACACTATGTTTATAGGCTTTTTTTTTTTTTTGGAAGTTCCGAACCTTGTTAGCAGATCATGGTTTGTTGAAAATGGCTGACATCACTGAGACCAAAGTAAATGAACATTTATTTTTGTGCCAAAAACCCCCTGCATACTGATTAGTGGGAGCACCGAAGAAACACATCTCAGGTTAACTCAATTTTCATTTTAGCTTTGTGGATTACCTTGAATGCGTTGTAAGTCTGTATTCACATAAAGTAATATAAGCATATGTTCCCTATAATAAAGTCATTCTCTCTCTTAGGTGAAGTAATGCCACTCATATAAAAAAAAAACCAAAAACCACCAACTACAATCTTTCTTATAAGATCTCATTTCTCTTTATACCCTTCTCCTGTGAATGAAAACCAAATGCAATGCCTACAAAAAGTACACAGAGTTTATGACATAAAAAAATCAAGAGTTAATTATACGTTAACAGGTAGATAAAGGCAGAGGGGACCCCTGATCTTATACCATGCATTCAGAACTGAAGTATTGAAGTATCTTAGAAACTTGGGTTAATCAATCCAACTCTTTGAAGACACTGGAAGAAATGAACTTTGAAGAAAAAATAAAATGCTATTATTTTAATAAAAAATGCTGAAAATTAGAGCTATTTAAATTTAGGGCTTGGCTGGCGCCTCCATTGAAATTTACCTAGAAGATGGGAGAAGTGTTTCTTATGTATGTGGCATAAATACAAAAGTCAGCAAAGTGATAGAAAAACAAAGAATATGCCCTTTAACTCCAAGCCAAAGAGGGGAAAAATTTCTCTCCTATGCCCAGATTCTTCTATCTCAGTTTATATGCTTTATTAAACACATACATGTGAACTGTGCCCGTCACGTTAACCTGGAGAGCTAACATTGGTGTGAACACAGCATTGGTGTGAATCAATATCAATACATCTTTGAGTTAGGAATGCTATTGAAAAATAATAGTCCAAGTAATCGAGCTTTTTAATCACTAGAAACCCCCTGATATTTTTAAAGAGATATTTATTTGCGGTCCATTTAAAGTGCTTTCCATCTTATTTCAAAAGCATTAGTAAACATTCACTTGCCTAAACACGTATTCATTCTACACACCCTCCATCCAAACCTAGAGAGAAAACAGTAAAACTCAAACTTAATATAAAAGATATGTTAAAAATGACTTCTGTCTGCCTATTATATACCTTGAATTGTTACAGTAGAAAGAGAAAATAACAGAGCCATTGTATTTTCTATTTACCATGCAGGACATATTGCCAATCTCCACTTAATTCCCAAGCAAAACAAATGGGATTTGGCTGAACATGCAATAACTTGTGCTGCCACTGGATGGCAATGACAGCTTTTGTCTCTCAAACACGCACGGTGCCCTTGATGAAATTTAGCGTCCGGATCCTGGTATCCTAAGTTTCTCAGACACCAGAGTGTAAAATACGATGGGGGTGAGTCTCCAACACACATCTCACTTCCCTTTTGGATCCCTTGTCTCTGGCTCGCTCAATGCTAAGACAGCCTATAAAGCTTCCTTATTTGCAACCACTCTTTAGGAATTTTGACGTTCCATAGGACACCAACTTTGCAAGGAGAAATACAGGTAGAATATAAAAAGGAAAATAAAGGAAGACAAGGAGGTGAGAGTAAAGCAAAAATAGGGCACCGGATTCTCTTCTACAATTGAATGATGCTGAGCTTGCAGAAGACCAAAATATCAAAAATATATTTATGCTGTTGCTTCCTGCCAAAGAGAGAGAATGACTTTCACTTTCATCAGCATTTGAAAGCACTTGTTCCCATGGACTATATACAAGCACATTCAGCCACGCGAGCACACTTCAGATAATTGTTTGTAGTTGAGACAATTAGCTGACGATAGCCGAATTTTTCGGAGTGAATTGGTTTTAAACTGACATGAGAAAAACATGCTTTAAAAAAAATTTAGATATACCTAGGATGATAAAAGTTTGTACAATGAACTTTGTGTGGAGTTAAAATACATAACTATGCAAATTTTTATCAATCCAAAGATCAATGGTAATTGTGAAGACATTAGATATCATCTGAAACAATAAATTACTTTTTTTTTTTTTTTTTTTTAGGAACCTTGGCATACCCTATGGCTTGTTTCTCTTAGTAAATAAAAACTTAATTAAATTTTACAATTAGCTGACATCTACGGGAAGTAACAATTTATACTCAAGGAACTTTAATATGTGTATTTTATTTGGGTTTTAAAACTACTTTGTTCCCCTTTGATGGAAGATTAAATGCTTAAGAATACTATAGATTAGCAGAACAAAATAAAAAACAACAACAACAAAAATTTAGAATGGGAAATCTGGATCATATTGTTGTATGATAAAACTTAGCAAGCCTATGAAAAATAGTTTTTTCCAAATACAAAATTTTAAATTACGTTTCTTTTTTCTTAACACAGAAACAGTAACTGAGTAAAATATATTATTCAACGGTAGTTGTAGGTATATAAAAGGAGAATTTATCTGTTAATATAAAGCACTTTAAATTCTGCATCCATCGATTTTTGTCACTAAACGGAGAGATGATATTGTGTGCACACAGATATACATATATCTCAAAGATATACTTGAGGATTTGTAATAACAAATTAAGCAAGTGCAAACCCATTTTTCAATATTTATTTTTTGTTTGTTCCCACAAGAAGTCCATACACATGTGGAACAACTAATCAATCAAGTACATGTGGGGAAAGACATTTTTAGGTACCATGAAATGACTACTTGTGTCTTTTCACAAAACTGTCAGGCTATTGCACATAAGTATGGCCTAAATCAGGAGCATTTGAAAACACCCTGAGCAAACTCTCAGATATCCAACTGTGTAAAATCACCAATTTTAACATCTTGCTTCACTTTCACCACTTCACCACATATAAATGAGTACAATAGAACTACTTGGTATGTGTTTTAATTATCAATTTATTTGAAAACTAAAGTTGCTCAAAGTAAACTTTGTTCATATAAAGTAAGGTAAATCTGCAATAATGTCATATACATATATCATATGAGTGATATGGCAGTATGTATATAAAATCAAACAGATAATTCAAGCTAAAATCATTTCTCTTTGGGACCAATGATCTCTCTTTTGACTATATATGTTGATCTGTGGTAAAATTATAAAACCTTAAATAATGCCCAACTGTTCTACTTTTTGTATTTTCAATTAAGAGTTTTAAGTTTCTGCATCAGTTTTTTAGGGGAAATTGAGCCAAAGACTTATGTATAAGAGGTTGAGAAAATGTGCTAACCTGAAATCTTGGAAAACAGAAAGTAGGATCCTGACAAATTATGTACTTGTATCTATTGACCTTATATTTGAAAAGTAACTTTTAGTTTTCTTAGATCAACATAAAGAATATTTCCAGATTCCAATGAAAACAAATACTAATGTCTTAAAAACATTACAAGTAAGAATTTCTTCCTAATTTTTGATACATGATAGGACTTTAATGAGAAGAAATAACAATAATTTGAATTTGAGTGAACAATAATTTGAATTTGTGTGTATATGCAGCATACATATACACGTAAAAGAGACACATGACTTCTGGGACCATCTAACTCAGAGTAATGCTCTGAGTTGCATGTTTTATAGGTTGATGCTGAAAATTGGGAGATGATACTGTATGAATGTATGTTTAACTTTTGCTTGATGTAATGTTTTCCTTTGACCTGTATGTTTGCCAGTTAATGCACAACAATACCTGTCAGTTGCATTTAATATGGAACATTAAAACTGCATCTGTGGCTGGAGTGTTTGTGCCTTGTTCTCTCTCTCTCTCTCTCTCTCTCTCTCTCTCTCTCTCTCTCTCTCTCTCTCTCATTCTCTCTCTCTCTCTCATACACACACACACACACACACACACACACACACCCCTCTACCATTTGTTCCCCAAAAAACAGTACAAAAAGAATCCTGCCCTCAAAGCTCTTAAAAACGAATGCAGGTTGTGTTTTGCCAGATCTTTGTTGTCCTGTGCTTGGTTTGTGCTGCAGTGGCACTGGTTGTTAGTAAGAGAATGTTTGAGAAAAGTTCTTTTAGAACAGAGATGAAAGTATCTTCACATTCCAAAGGGCTGCATTTTTAAAAAAATCTTAAAGACGTTTATGCACTTAAGCATTAAATATATGAGTCCACACTCTGATGCAAGTAAGTGACAAAAGTTGCACAAATTCTTAAAGTTTTAGTATCAGAAAAACCCTTTGACAAATGGCTATCCATGTAGTGATTGTGTACTTTTAAACCTACTCTCTCCTTCTCCGCCTTTCATGGTTCCCTAGAAATTGTCTAAAGGAAACTCTCCGTCCAATAAAATGTACAGATTTCCTAACTTGCCTCTGTTATTACTTGGCCTTCTTCATGCTCATTCCATTTGGTTAATATTTGTTCTCAGCTATTTCCTCATTCTTGGGGTTGAACCAGCCTTCCTGAAAATCCACTTTCTCTGTGGATCTCTAAACTACACAAATAAAAATGTTTTAAACTAAGGTCATTAAAAGGTTCACAGAAATCCTTTCATGATTTCAGGAATAGCCAACAACAATTCAGACACGAGCAACTACAGTAAAATGCTGCCAAACGTAAAAGCCCAGGTTTTTAACTCACATTTTCTTCTGTCACTTGTAAGGTAATACTTACTGATAAATGACTAAAATGCCAGGAAGCACATCAGGCATCTGAAGCAATGGAATAAGCTGCCAGAAGATTGAAAACAGAGGAGTTGCAAATACGGATGTTATATGACTGAAAGAAAATATGATTTATGACTGTTTTTTCCATCTGTTCTTATACACAAACCAAATAAAGTGAGACTGAAATCCTAGCAAAATAAACACAAAAACAAGAATTCCAGTTATCTAATAACTTGCAGACAAATGCACAGACTCTTTCCACGTAGAAATTAGCCCATTGAATAATCTTTATATGAACAATTATTAGATTCTATATTTTAAACACACAAGATCTTTAAAAATATACATACAGAGACAGTGCATACTAAAGAAGAGAAGTAAAGAAAGAAAAGTTCATCGAGTGAGAAGGAAGTCTAGCCGAATTAAACATTTAATGTAAGAAAAGTTTAGAGCAGGTGGATGCTTTACTCTTTGGGTGGCATTTTCCTCCAATCATTCTAATTATTTACCTTAAAGCATAAGATTAAAGATTGATCTGTGATTACTTCCTAACTTGATATCCGCAAGGACCTGAATATTGTCAGAGCTAAATATTGCAGGATTAGTACTTTGCCTACTGTATAAAATAACAAGCTCAAGATGATATCAATTTTTCTTCTGTATTAACACAACAAGATAGCAATTAATTCTTTAAAACTACTTGAATTATAAGTGAATATATTCCCATTTTTTCTATCAAACGTCTTTCCTACATTAGCCTTACTACCAACATAGATTGTTCTCGATCAATCTTTTCCAAAAGTAGAAATTTCAGTAATGCTGTCATATCCTAGGTGACCAAGGGTATTTTATTTTATCCATCTACGTATGAAAAAGTATCCAAGGAAGCCACATTGCATGTTTTCAAAGCTAAATCATGAAAGCAGAGAATGATGGAGAATCCACTTATCTAGTTTTGGTAATGATCTCTTTCCCTTAAGAAGATAGCGCTTTATTTGTGGACATTGTATTATATTTTTAAAAACCTACTGTATTGCACAATTATTCCATATTTTCATATCCTATCATACCTCCCTCTTGAAAACTTTATTGAGGTAATCATTTTGTTTGTATTCAGCCTTGTGTCTCTTAGTTTCTAGGACAATATCTTATCTAAACACATTCAGGCATCCAAAATTATTTATTGAGTAGTTACTATAAGCCAAGTTCCATACTAGGCCAAGTGGAGAGAGCCAAGAACAAAACAAACATCAATCTTTTCCTTACATTGCATATAATACCTGGAAAGATGCACACAAGGCATGAATCACTTAGACGTTGTCCTGGGGTCTGAGTTCAAATAACTGCTTCAACCCCAAAATGTTATGTTGTCATGCAATTTCTTAGTTTTTATGCATTCAGCTGCAAAAAAAAAGGATAACAGCTTCCTCAAAGATTTTTTTCAAATGCCAAATCAAATTACTTAAGTAATTTTTAAATACAGTGCTGGAATATATAAAGTATATAATAAATGAAAGCTGTATGTTATTCAAGATTTGGGTAATTTTGTATAAACAGAGATAATACATGGTCCTTGGTTAAAATATTTATATCACATCATTTGTCTTATTAATGAAAACTATGCTGCATGTGATTATGCTAAGAGAAGATTATAGCTTTCTTCCTGAGGAGTATCTCAACATTTAATTTTGCATTTGTGAATTTTGCTTAAAAGTTCTGTGACTGCTTCAGGAACACAAATATTGTAATTTATCTTTTTCATATTTTCTAAAAGATATAATTATTTTGTAAATTTTATTTCTTAGTTAACCTTAAATTTACATTAAGTTAACATGTAAGCTCATAATCCAATTTAAGAATTATTTACTAAGAAATGCCAATCAATTCAAAATTATTTTACAACTATTGCATCTGTTCATATAAAGTTCACAATACATTCATGATCATACAGTTAATTTTATATGTACTAGACAAAAATTATGTTGTTACTTATATTACTTGCAGTATTACCTATGCTATTAGTATATATGCAAACACTAATTTTTTCAATGTGAACGTCTCTGTTTTGTGGTCTTATTTGTTAATTTTTTTACTCTGAAGAATTCTTTCAGGTAGTTTTTAGCATGCTAAGCAAATATATTTTAAAGCTAGTAATAATATGCATCATGTAATTTCAAATTCAAACATCTCATTCTTTTAATTTTTTAATATTCATCTTTTAGCCTGATACATATCTTTTAAGTAAGAAATTTCAAAGCAAATATTCATAAGCAGTTTTTGTTCTAAATTCTACGTATCTGAGCATGCAAAGCCCTGTGTTACTCGAATACATAGATTAGTTTATGCTTGGTTAAAATATTCTTGGATCACATATTTTTTGCTCAAAACTTTGCCTCATTGTTACGCTGCATTCTGGCATTCTGAGTGAAACAGAATTGGAAACAGGTGTAATGTTGTGGTTTTTTTGCCCAAATGGTTATACATTTTTTCCTAAAAACTTGAAATTCAATAACTCTGTCAAGTTTGCTATAAGTTGCTTTATTATTTTTTATTTTGCATGGGATTTAGTGAACACTTTTGACCTTTGTGCTTAAGTAATGCTTCTCGCTGTTGTTTTGTTGTTTGTTTAGAACTATGAAAAGTGTTCTCTTTTAAAGAATGATTGTTTAGCTTCATTTGTTTTGATTCCTTCCAAGTGGAAGCCAATTATTAATATATTTTTATTTTCTCTCTTCTGGAGCAGCTCTTATTATTATTGTACATTTTTTTCTTGGTGTTTTTAGAGAACTGTCAGCTTTACTAGTGATTTCATTTTCTACAATGTCTGTTATGTTCTTTACTACAGCTGAAGCCAATTTTAGTTTTTCCTCTGTGATATTCTTCTCTCCCGTATTCTTCTTATATCTGGGCCAGTAGTATTTATATACATTTCCACATTCTGCCTCTTCTCTTATTTTTCCCATTTTATATTTCTGTTACATATTTATGATAAATATATTTTTCTTATGTGAAAATTGCATGCCCTGGCTCAATGTTGAAGTTTTAAAAAAAATTCATAGAAAAGACAAAATGTCACATTCTTGATATTTGCAAAGGACATTATTCCCTTCAATGGGTATCACTGCCTGTCTTGTTCCTGGACTCTCACAACCATTTTAACTGTCCTTCTCACGCATGTGTAGCCTTCCTGCTTGATCCCAGGATCAAGCAAGCATTGCACTAGCTTGGTTCCACAAAAGTTAGGTAGAAATCATCCTGCTTCTGTTGTCTTGCATTTGTAAAATTGCCAGATGAGTTGGTTCCTAGATAATTTAAAATGTGCTGTAAATCCTTAGAACAGATTGTTTTCCAGGTTCTGCAGTAGTTACCTAATCTCTGCTTCCTCCTTTATGTCTAAGGACATAATACGTCTTCATTGCATCAAATTTCAGTCCTGTACAGAAGTATGTTGTGAACTTCCAGAGAATGGAGATAGAGAACGACAAGGTGAGAAGATTGTTATGACCAACTCTAAAATGAGAACTGAGAATTAGAAGCAAACTCAAGCTTTCTTATTGGTGTCTTGGACAACAATCTTCATTGGATGCCATTCTTGTAGATAAAAAATCATTCATTTTAAAGCTTTCTGTCCGAATTATAGCATTTTTATTTTAGATATTCAAACATGTTTTTGCCTGTAAGCACTTATTTAACTGGTTTCTATGATCTTCTAGTCTTGAGAGTTAAAAATATCTTAACAGTCTTCTTGGTCTCATTGGCTGTTTAAGTTATTTTTGTGTGTTTTCATGGCTATTGCAAAGGTCTAGCACAACTAGGTTGCTATCATCCCAAGCAGAAAGTTACACCATTACTTTCTAACATGAATTTTAAAGTCTTTAATTAAAGCTGGTAATGATCTTTACTGCCTGTCGATATGTTCACTTTAAAATGATTAAGATTTATCATAATATACAAACTCTCCAATAATGAAAAGTGTAATGCTATCACCTTTCAGAAAATTTCACATAAATTGAATTGCTGATGATATGCCTTAAAAAAAAACTCTGAAAAAATAATTTTTCTTGAACTTTGGAGAAGTGAAACTTGAAGGAAAAGTAGACTTTTGTTTTAAAATTCATATTTTTTATGATTATGGAACAAATTTTGTGCAACTATATAGAAAAATATAAAGTTCCAATTTAGAATTCCATCATGAAACTACACCATTCTAATTTCTCCAGGCCACGGTTTGTTAATATTCCACAAAGTCCCAGGATGCAACTATAAGACTGCATTCAAATCTATGAACATGAGGCAATCATGCTCAGCAGAGTATAACAATAATTATAATAGAGATTAAATAAAAATAATTAGAAAAAGTTCATCTAGTTTTGATGTATTAATTATTCTGACCCTGTTCTATTCAGAGTCTAATTATCTGGTTCAGTGAAAATGCCAAGATTTCTACGACTCATAAAAATTACATTCAAGTAATTATGTCAGCAAACTAAACAGTATTCATTTACCATGCCTTTTTATGCACACATTTGAATATGCTTTTTTAACTGTTTTTGCTCTTTGTTCCTATTCATGGGAAATAATACCTGTAGAGAAATTTGAAAGTCAGTTGCACTCCGAGCGTAATGTGCAATTCTTGCTGATATTCTTCTTTTGTAAGACTGCTGTAAGTCTCATATAACCTTTGTTTAAAAAACATGAATTAAAGTTCACTCTTCAGTTGTTTCAAAGAAATCTTTAAAACCTGTAGCTGTAGTTAAAAAAAAAAAACTTTGAAGCAGTAATACAAAGCATCTCTTAGAAAGTTTCTTTCCTTGGGTAGCTCAGAAACTGACAAAATAAATCTCTCTGAAGTTACTTCTGCTACCAGTATTTCCCTTAGGGGACATAAGACAACCTATAAAATAGATCGGATTTAGGAAAAAAGTGTGTATATTTATGTTTGTGGATGCGATATTTTTAACTCTCCAGGAAAGTGGTGATATAGATGAAGATTCCAAATCACTGAGAATTTTTAAGTCGTGAGAATTTTTACAATCTTATGACACACTTAGAACTTTCTTAATGCTAACTAAACAACTCCATGTAACAAAGACACAAGTTTACACTGCTGAAGGAATCAGCATCTATTACACGCCTTATAATATCTTTTACTCTTTTTAGTAATATATTTGAGTGGCAAATTAAGTAAAAGTTTGTTGCCTGAAGTATTCAGATTATTGCTTTACTTCTGTTTTCTTCTTTGTGTGGATAGACAGGAACTTAGTTGAAATTATAACCATCAATTATATTTACATCAAGAAAACTATATTAATGGTTATTTTAAGCTACTTCCTTTGTGTTCAAGCAATACAATATATCTACACACACAGATGTATATAGAGTTACAACTTACTTGTTAAAAAGGGAATGATGTCTTTCTTGATTTCCAGTTTACCTTTCAAGCACTATAAACTAGTTCCAAACTTTATCCAAGATGTGGAGAAAGGAACCAAGGAATGTTATTAAAGTAGATGGAGTTGAAATGGGACAAAGGAGAGAAGAAGGTACTAGAAAAGTTTAAATAAAACGCACTCACAACCAAGGCAAACAGGCAGGTCTTTATCATGGCCTCCATGGCTCTGTATTCATATAATAAATGGATTTCGCTTAGATAAAACCAACGTGAGGCTAGAGATGGAGCCAGAGGAAAAGAGAAGTCCCAATGATAAAATTCGTTTGTGTTTCCAATATCCATAGAAATAACCTAGTTAGTATCACCACAATGGAATTTTTTCTTAGTCTCCACTTTTGAGCATGTGTTGAGGCATTGATCAAACACAATGAAACATTCCAAGAAACTATAATGCTTTACTGAGAAAACGTTCTTCGAATTAGTCAGTTATCTTCAGTACATTCATAAGCCTTGAAAAATCCTCAGACGTTAGAACATAAACACTAACGTTGTATAAGTAGTAGTCTGCATCCAGGTTTTATGCAGACTGAGGCCCAAACTTTGGATCCACACACTTCTGTAATTATATATTCAGAAGGAGAAAATAGAGTAGATCATCCTTTCCTCACCGAAAATAGCAGAAAGATTGGGAATAACTAATCGTTACAGGCCTCTCCATGTCTCACTTTGATATCCATTATGCAGTTTCCTTGAGCTCTTATTTCCTATTGCTGAGATATGGAAAATAAAGCAGCAGTAGGAATGAATGCTTACAACTCACCATCTAAATGCATGACAGGGAAAGTCATGAAGAGGACTTGACAATGGCTTCAGTGGAGGTATAGTTCATTTTTCTTGCCTTGGGTAACCAATTTTCCACATACTATGTCCTTCTCATTATATCTCATCCCTTAGGCCAAGGGTTTCTAACCACTGGGCCATGGACTGGTACCTGTTTGGAACTGGGTCGCACAGCAGGAGGTGAGCAGAGGGCGAGTGGAACTCTGTCTTCTGTCAGATCAGCAGCGACATTGGTTTCTCAGAGGCACACAAACCCTACTGTGAACGGCACTGAAAAAGCTGGAGGGATCTAGGCTGTGCGTTCCTCATGAGAATCTAATGTCTGATGACCTTATCCTCCCTCCTCCCTGTCCGTGGAAAAATGGTCTTCCACAAAACCCAACCCTGATGCCAAAAAGGTTGGGGACTGCTGCCTTTGGCCACTTCTCCTGTACCTCAATTAGTGCTCGGGGGAATCTATTCATGTGAAATATCTCAGGGAAATTTCTGGAGGCCCAGGAAGACAATCTGGGATATTTCCACACCCCCTTGTCCCCCTCACCTGATTTGTCCATGGTGTTCTTACCATGCCAGAGGTTCCATACCATCATGGAATTGGACCTAGAGAGCTAGCTAGTGTCTTCTTAAAACTGAGGTCTAGATGCATAGCTTTGGTCTAATTTTGTATCATTTTAGAACCAGAAACCTTGTTGTAATTGTTGAGTACAATAATTAATACTGTAGTGTCGGAGCACTGTCTTTCCAGTTTTTTTTTTTTTTTTGAGTTGGAATCTCACTCTTGTCGCCCAGGCTGAAGAGAAGCAGTACGCTCACAGCCACTGCAGCCTCGACCTGTTGGACTTGGGTGATCGTCCACCTCAGTCTTCCAAGTAGCTGGAACTTCAGGCGCACGCTACCACGCCCGGCTAGATTTTGTGATTTATTGTAGAGACGAGTTCTTACCAAGTTGCCCAGGCTGGTCTCGAACCCCTGGGCTCAGGCAGTCCTCCTGCCTCAGCCTCCCAAAGTGCTGGGACCACACCCAGCCTCCAGTCTTTTCTTAACAACTCTGTGATCTCAGGCAAATTACTGAATTCCCTTTGTACTATGGAGAGACATTGGCCACTATTCCATAAAGAGTTGAGAGATTAAATAACTAAATATATGTGGAGTCATAACAAAGTACTTGGCAAATAGTTAAGTACAGAACTATGTAGGTTTTAACTATAGAATGACAAAAACACTTCACATAAAAAGGTTACTATGAATTGTCATTATCATTTCCTACTTAGTGATTTATGTATTAAATATGTCTCAGACCTACTAGTTTTGGCTCTTGGTATTTGCTAGGCACTGAATTATATTGCCCTAAAATTCATTTGGTGACACCTTAATCCACAATGCAATGACATTAGGAAGTGAAGCATTTGTTGCAGTTGGAATCTCACTCTGTCGCCCAGACTGGAGTGCAGTGGCATGCTCCTGGCCACTGCAACCTTGACCTGCTGGGTTCTAGTGATCCTTCCACCTCAGCCTTCCATGTAGCTGGAACTACAGGTGCATGCTACCACGCCCAGCTAGTTTTTGATTTATTGTAGAGAGGAAGTCTCTCCAAGTTGCCCGGGCGTGTCTCAAACCCACGGGGTCAGGCAATTCACTCACCTTGGCCTCCCAAAGTGCGAGATTACAGTCTGAGCCACCAAACCCAGCTGGAAGTGAAGCCTTTGAAAGGTAACAAGGCCATGAAAGTAAAACCCTCATGGTGGGATTAGCATCCTTCTAAGAAAAGACAAGAGAAATCTTGCTTTCTCCCATGGGAGACACATTAAAAAGATGGAGGCTTCAAGAAAAGATTCCTCCCTAGGAACTGAATCACCTGGCACCTTGATCTTGGACTTCCAGACTTAAGAACTGTGAAAAATAAATTTCTGACACTTAAGTAACCCAGATTGTGATATTTTGTTATGGCAGCCCAAGCAGACAGAGACTGGCTTCTAGCAAATAATTAGGAAGTCCATATTTTCTCCTCCATTGAATATGTAGTTTTTGCAAATAAGAAGCATTATGGATTTCAAATCATTATCTCTACTATATATTTTAAAACTTATCAAGAAGTTCAATGAACTGTTTTTATTTAAAGCTATGTCCATCTTTCTCCTGAGGCAGAAAATGCCACTGATGCAGGTTTGAAAGTCTTCTAGTGAATGCAATGGAACATGAAAAATGCAAAACCCTAGCTTAAGAATTATACATTTGTGTGTGTGAAAATTTGTGTAATGTAGATGTTTGATGACAGAGAATATTTTGTGTGTAATTATCAATATAACGGGAGCTTCTCCTTAAAGGTTTTCAACATGAAGTGCATGGCATAGTCTAGATAAGATATTTTAGGGCCTCTTTCTTGCAGGATCTCACTCAATCTTACTCCCTTATAAAATGGACAGTGTCTTCATTATGTGGACAGAAAAGTTGATACTCAGAGAAGGTAGAAAAATCTCTGCCAAGTCAGATAACTAATAAGTGAGCAATACCATCAAATGCCCTCATACTATAGAGCATTCGTTTAAATTTTCTGAATTTTTTTCTTTGGGTGTGTCTGTGTGTGTTTTCAGATAAGGTCTTGTTCTATCACCCAGGCTGGAGTACAGTGTTGTGATCAGAGCTCACTGCAGTCTCGAACTCCTGGGCTCAAGGGATCCTCCTGCATCAACCTCCTGAGTAGCTTGGATTACAGGCACACACCACCATACACAGCTAATTTATTTTTATTTTTATTTTCATTGTTTTGTAGAGACAGGTCTCAGTTTGTTGCCCAGGCTGGTCTCAAACGCAAAGTGATCCTCCTGCTTCAGCTTCCCAGAGTGTTGGGATTATAGGCATGAGCCACTGCATCCAACCAAAAATATTGAATTTCATCATGCACTGTATCACACTGAATTTGTGATGACTTATTTTTATCTTTCTTGATTCTTGATATAAGAAGTTTTAAGATTCCAGAGCTAGTCTGATCTCTTATTTTGACTTTTGATTTTATCATTTTGACTGTTTGTTCTGCTCACTTTTGTTTGTTTTCTGACTTACTCTATCTGTTTCATGATTTTATTGGTCTGTTTCTGTGTAGTTACCAGTAGTATTCTTTAGGGAATTTTGCTCACATGTTTTTTTTCACTTCTCTCTGGCTTTGTGTCTCTTTTTCACCTGTTAGTTGGTATGTATGTCTGTTTTCCCTCTCACTCTCCTCTCTTTCTAACTTCCTATTGACCTCCCTTCCTCCATTATTTTCATCTTTTGTACCTCCTTTTGATCCAGGGACTAAGCCTATGTACTGCTGCACAGACAGATTGCAAGGCAGTGGGAAATAGGTTCCAGTGTGCTCATACACCTGTTGGTGGATGCTGGAATCAGCATATAGATTCTGAATCACAGCTTCTCCCTCAATTAAACCTCAAAACTGCAAAAAGTACAGCCCACAGTCGACACTTCAACCTCAAAAGTGAACAAAGCCAGAGGACCCTCATAAGGAAGAACAGGAGATTGCACAAGTGAAATAAAAGCAATCCCACCTTCCCTGAAAAACAGAATTAAAGAAAGGGAGGGAAAGGGGGAGAGAGAAAAAAATATCTACACAAATGAAGAAAAACCAAAAGAAGAATATGGGTCTCTCCCAGACCCCGGGGAGGGCAGACACTAAGAAAACTGACTTCGGAATGCAAACAATGAAGAGCCCCCAGAATCACTGATCCCAAACTACAAACCTAGATATCAAGACATTAATGGAGAGATTAAAAAGAATTGAGTAGAGACAAAAAGAAGCTAGAAAGGAGCTGATAACTGAGATAACAGTAATAAAGAATACTGTGAATGAAATAAATAACAAACTGATAAGCATGGAAAGTAGATTACGCAAGCAGAAGAAAGAATCTCAGAGCTTGAGGGTCAAAATATAGAACTAACTCAAACTCTTAAAAACACAGAAAACAAGCTCAAAAAGAGAACAAAACCTTCAAGAGATGAGTGATTACTTCAAGAGACCAAACCTAAGAGTAATTGGCCTTCCTGAGGCACAAAGAGAGACAAAGACACACTGGAACAAATTTTCCATGAGATCATTCAAGAAAACTTCCCTTATCTAATCAGTGATGCAAAAATTCAAACACAGGAGATTCAGAGAACCCCTGCAAGACAACAAATGAGAAGACCAACTCCTAGACACATAATAATTCACCTAAACAAAGTAGGCATAAAAGAAAAAAAAAAAGCCAGCAAGAGAAAAAGGCCAGATCACCTACCATGGAAGACCAATTAGAATAGCAGCGGATTTATCTACAGAAACCCTGCAGGCTAGGAGAGATTGGAGTCCTATCTTCAAAGTCCTAAAAGATAAACAATTTCAACCACGAATAACCCACCCAGCCAAGTTAAGCTTCATCAGTGAGGCAGAATTAAAATCTTTCCCAGATATCCAATCCCTAAGACTTATGCTGCCACCAAACCACCTCTACATGAAACACTTAAGAAAGTGCTAAACACAGAAGAAAAGGAAAAAAGAACAATGTTCTTCATAAGAGTATAGGAAAAAGAATAAAATACACATGAACCAACCCCAAAACCAAAAGAAAGACAAAAAACCAAATGGAAGAACAACAACTCTATAAGAACTCTATGATAGGGATGAACTCTCACATTTCAATAATTAGTCTGAATGTGAATGGACTAAATGCATCACTGAAAAGACATAGAAGGGCAAAATGGATAAAATATCACCAGGCAACATTATACTGCCTTCAAGAGAACCATCTCACTAGAAAGGGCATGCACAAACTCAGAGTAAGAGGATGGAAAGCAAATTTTCTGGCAAATGGAACACAAAAGAAAGGAGGAGTCATAATCCTAGTATCAGACAATATACCATTTAAGCTATCAAAAATTAAAAAAGATACAGAGGGCCACTGCATAATGAACATCAACAAGAAGTATCTATCCTAAACATATATGCACCCAACAAAGGTATGGCAGCTTTCATAAAGCAACTTCTAGGAAAACTAAAGGAAGGTATTGACTCTAACACCAACATAACTGGGAACTTTAATACCGCACTCACAACCCTAGGCAGATCATCAGGACAAAAAATCACCAATGAGATCCAGAACCTCAATGTGACTCTTGACCAAATGGACTTAATTGATACCTACAGAACACTCCATCC
>NW_007190420.1:0-798 GCF_000164805.1 Carlito syrichta
AAAAAGTCTGCAAATTCTGTTGGTGACAAAAGTCCCCGTTACTTCTAATATTACTGTGCTTTGTTGCCTACATTTGTAATTAAATGCTAAAGTCAGTTAGAAAAAGTAATCAGAGTCTTGAAAAACGATAGACATATTTCTTCATCCAAATTCATAAAACAAGGAAATAAGTTCCAAGATTATAAGGAAGAAGAGAAGATGGATCATATTCTTCTCCCATTTTCTAGTATAAATGACTTATTTTCACCCCCCTGGACTTCCAAAAAATAGAGTATAAAGAAATAGAGAAACACATCTACACTAGCATTCAACAGCCAGGTAGTAACCCCAACACTTGAGAAGGAGGTGAATCGAAGTTGTAGCTTCCTCTTCCTTTGGGTTGAAGCACTCTGTTCTTGATCCTCAGGGGAAATAAAGAGAAGAAAATAAAAACCATGCACTCCTTATAGAGGACAATAAGTGGAGGGTCACTTAAAAAACATTCCTCTCTGTCAAGGGAAGAGTTTAACAGACTTCAAAAAAGATCCTCCTGCTATTTCTTCTAAGTTTTGTGCCTTCCTGGGATGAGGATGTTAGTACATTTTCCTAAGACCTTCCAAAAGCTATAATATATTGCCACCAGAAGATTCCGAGGTAAGTCAGGATAGTTCTTTAATTCATTTTACCTAAATGCACACTCTATACCAGATCTAACAGACAGTTCCTGTTCCAGTTCCAGTTTATAGTTTCCTCTCTTCAGAGGTTACTCTTTCATTAAATTGTGAGTGAAAGTAAAATTTAAGCCTAAATTTTTCTGAT
>NW_007190421.1:0-1209 GCF_000164805.1 Carlito syrichta
GAAATAAGTTCCAAGATTATAAGGAAGAAGAGAAGATGGATCATATTCTTCTCCCATTTTCTAGTATAAATGACTTATTTTCACCCCCCTGGACTTCCAAAAAATAGAGTATAAAGAAATAGAGAAACACATCTACACTAGCATTCAACAGCCAGGTAGTAACCCCAACACTTGAGAAGGAGGTGAATCGAAGTTGTAGCTTCCTCTTCCTTTGGGTTGAAGCACTCTGTTCTTGATCCTCAGGGGAAATAAAGAGAAGAAAATAAAAACCATGCACTCCTTATAGAGGACAATAAGTGGAGGGTCACTTAAAAAACATTCCTCTCTGTCAAGGGAAGAGTTTAACAGACTTCAAAAAAGATCCTCCTGCTATTTCTTCTAAGTTTTGTGCCTTCCTGGGATGAGGATGTTAGTACATTTTCCTAAGACCTTCCAAAAGCTATAATATATTGCCACCAGAAGATTCCGAGGTAAGTCAGGATAGTTCTTTAATTCATTTTACCTAAATGCACACTCTATACCAGATCTAACAGACAGTTCCTGTTCCAGTTCCAGTTTATAGTTTCCTCTCTTCAGAGGTTACTCTTTCATTAAATTGTGAGTGAAAGTAAAATTTAAGCCTAAATTTTTCTGATTCCAAAGTTTTAGGCTTTATATTGCATTCTGCTATACTACCTGAAACAAAAGATTTTAAAAATCCATGAATTTTTATATTCCATATTGTTGATCAATAATGAGCTATTAATAAATTATATTTCCTTATTTATCATAATATAGAATATATTTCTTGGAAGGCTATTATACAGACACACTTTGCTAGTCTCCAGAGGTATAAATTGCATGTGAAAAAGACACAAAAACTTTGACTTATTGGCACTTGTAGTCTAGAGTAATAGACATTAACCAAAAAACCATGCAAAATAAATTTATAATTACAAACTGTAATTACTGTCCTGAAACTAATTTATGAAGTGCTATAGAATGAGAACTTCTAAAGAAATCAAGACATCAGAAAAGACATTCCTGAGAAAGCAACATTTGTGAAGAAATTTGGTAGAAGTTAATATATTATTACACAAGGTTTTTCCTTCTAAAGTCATTTTTAAACTAACCTATTAGTTGCATTAAAAAGAGACCTCATCTCTACAACAAATCAAAGTTAGCTGGGGTGTGGTAGCGCGTGCCTGTGATTCCGGCTTCTCGGAAGGG
>NW_007190422.1:0-776 GCF_000164805.1 Carlito syrichta
AACAAAAGATTTTAAAAATCCATGAATTTTTATATTCCATATTGTTGATCAATAATGAGCTAATAATAAATTATATTTCCTTATTTATCATAATATAGAATATATTTCTTGGAAGGCTATTATACAGACACACTTTGCTAGTCTCCAGAGGTATAAATTGCATGTGAAAAAGACACAAAAACTTTGACTTATTGGCACTTGTAGTCTAGAGTAATAGACATTAACCAAAAAACCATGCAAAATAAATTTATAATTACAAACTGTAATTACTGTCCTGAAACTAATTTATGAAGTGCTATAGAATGAGAACTTCTAAAGAAATCAAGACATCAGAAAAGACATTCCTGAGAAAGCAACATTTGTGAAGAAATTTGGTAGAAGTTAATATATTATTACACAAGGTTTTTCCTTCTAAAGTCATTTTTAAACTAACCTATTAGTTGCATTAAAAAGAGACCTCATCTCTACAACAAATCAAAGTTAGCTGGGTGTGGTAGCGCGTGCCTGTGATTCCGGCTTCTCGGAAGGCTGAGGCAGAAGGATCGATGGAGCCCAGCAGGTCGAGGCTGCAGTGGCCGGGAGCGGCCGCACTCCAGTCTGGGCGACAGAGTGAGACTCCAAATCAAATAATAATAATAATAATAATAATAATAATAATAATAATTTTAAATAATAAGACATTTTCATACTTAAAAAAGTGATAGAAATAAAATATTAACTAAATGATAAATAAGATTTTAGTTTCATAAGGTGCCACTAATTCAAATCATTTTAAG
>NW_007190423.1:0-880 GCF_000164805.1 Carlito syrichta
CCAAAAACCCATGCAAAATAAATTTATAATTACAAACTGTAATTACTGTCCTGAAACTAATTTATGAAGTGCTATAGAATGAGAACTTCTAAAGAAATCAAGACATCAGAAAAGACATTCCTGAGAAAGCAACATTTGTGAAGAAATTTGGTAGAAGTTAATATATTATTACACAAGGTTTTTCCTTCTAAAGTCATTTTTAAACTAACCTATTAGTTGCATTAAAAAGAGACCTCATCTCTACAACAAATCAAAGTTAGCTGGGTGTGGTAGCGCGTGCCTGTGATTCCGGCTTCTCGGAAGGCTGAGGCAGAAGGATCGACGGAGCCCAGCAGGTCGAGGCTGCAGTGGCCGGGAGCGGCTGCACTCCAGTCTGGGCGACAGAGTGAGACTCCAAATCAAATAATAATAATAATAATAATAATAATAATAATAATTTTAAATAATAAGACATTTTCATACTTAAAAAAGTGATAGAAATAAAATATTAACTAAATGATAAATAAGATTTTAGTTTCATAAGGTGCCACTAATTCAAATCATTTTAAGAAATTGTTTTCCATTGGCAGTAGTGATATATTGCCAGGGTAGGGGGAAAGGGACACAATATCAATAAGGGTATCTGATCTCAAACCAGGTGAAGTGGGAATCAAAGGGAGGCCCAAACTTTACCTCTATGATGATCACTTGTAAGCCAAATCCTGAATTGTACTTCACATCTTTAAAATTTTTTAAAGAAAGAAATTATCTTGCCATACACAAAATCAGTCTTTTGCAGGGACTTGGGGTGGAGACAGCAGGAGGTAACTGCTAATAGGTACTGGAATTCTTTGGGAGAGGGAAAAATTGTTCTTAAATTAGTGTGTTTATTATTTCAACT
>NW_007190424.1:0-788 GCF_000164805.1 Carlito syrichta
ATATTCAAGAATATAGCTATTCATAGACCATTGCCATAAAATGACTGCTTTTTCTCTAAGATCACAATCTTATGGAGAACACAGCACACAGTGTGCTGAGAATTGAAGGTGACTCCTTCCTCACCAGCAAAATCAAATGAATGAATCTAAGCAGTCAGTAAGATGACAGATATAGAAACTCATATCCTACTAAGCTGACTTATGGAGTCATTAAAATGGTTTACAAACCACAGATTACTACATTCAGATGAATTTTATTTTTTAGTATTAAGAAATTTAACACAAAATCAATTCACATATAATGAAGCATTATTAAAAGCTTATCATTTAAGACAGATAAACTAAATGAAGTACTTATGCTTATTTACAAGCCATGTATAGGATAATGAAAGGAATGTCAGGATAGCTAACTATTTTCAGCAAGATCAAGGTTTTGAACAAAAGAAAGAAACAGTAATTGTGGTCATAAAGTCAATACTGAGAGTAATAGTGGTCTGCATTCTAATTTCTATCACAGACTTTAAAGATTAGGAAAAGACTTCTCTTAAAAAAAAATTCCATGAGAGATACAGCTTTCAAACATATTCCATATTAGGATTTATGATTTGTGACATTCAATGAGGCTATATTAATGCATAAGTAATTTACTAGAAATATACCAACAGTTTTGTAAGATACAGCAGTTCTTTCAAACAGGAGTCACAGGCCACATCTAGTAAATTATTGATTTAATATACCACAACGTTCTTCTGTGACCTGCAAAAAGTCATCACTTTTGAAAGTTCCTA
>NW_007190425.1:0-811 GCF_000164805.1 Carlito syrichta
AGCTATTCATAGACCATTGCCATAAAATGACTGCTTTTCTCTAAGATCACAATCTTATGGAGAACACAGCACACAGTGTGCTGAGAATTGAAGGTGACTCCTTCTTCACCAGCAAAATCAAATGAATGAATCTAAGCAGTCAGTAAGATGACAGATATAGAAACTCATATCCTACTAAGCTGACTTATGGAGTCATTAAAATGGTTTACAAACCACAGATTACTAGATTCAGATGAATTTTATTTTTTAGTATTAAGAAATTTAACACAAAATCAATTCACATATAATGAAGCATTATTAAAAGCTTATCATTTAAGACAGATAAACTAAATGAAGTACTTATGCTTATTTACAAGCCATGTATAGGATAATGAAAGGAATGTCAGGATAGCTAACTATTTTCACCAAGATCAAGGTTTTGAACAAAAGAAAGAAACAGTAATTGTGGTCATAAAGTCAATACTGAGAGTAATAGTGGTCTGCATTCTAACTCCTATCACAGACTTTAAAGATTAGGAAAAGGCTTCTCTTAAAAAAAAATTCCATGAGAGATACAGCTTTCAAACATATTCCATATTAGGATTTATGATTTGTGACATTCAATCAGGCTATATTAATGCATAAGTAATTTACTAGAAATATACCAACAGTTTTGTAAGATACAGCAGTTCTTTCAAACAGGAGTCACAGGCCACATCTAGTAAATTATTGATTTAATATACCACAACGTTCTTCTGTGACCTGCAAAAAGTCATCACTTTTGAAAGTTCCTAACTTGCTTTCTGTGAATAATTTATACATTGCACAGTAG
>NW_007190426.1:0-1011 GCF_000164805.1 Carlito syrichta
CTGACTTATGGAGTCATTAAGATGGTTTACAAACCACAGATTACTAGATTCAGATGAATTTTATTTTTTAGTATTAAGAAATTTAACACAAAATCAATTCACATATAATGAAGCATTATTAAAAGCTTATCATTTAAGACAGATAAACTAAATGAAGTACTTATGCTTATTTACAAGCCATGTATAGGATAATGAAAGGAATGTCAGGATAGCTAACTATTTTCACCAAGATCAAGGTTTTGAACAAAAGAAAGAAACAGTAATTGTGGTCATAAAGTCAATACTGAGAGTAATAGTGGTCTGCATTCTAACTCCTATCACAGACTTTAAAGATTAGGAAAAGGCTTCTCTTAAAAAAAAATTCCATGAGAGATACAGCTTTCAAACATATTCCATATTAGGATTTATGATTTGTGACATTCAATCAGGCTATATTAATGCATAAGTAATTTACTAGAAATATACCAACAGTTTTGTAAGATACAGCAGTTCTTTCAAACAGGAGTCACAGGCCACATCTAGTAAATTATTGATTTAATATACCACAACGTTCTTCTGTGACCTGCAAAAAGTCATCACTTTTGAAAGTTCCTAACTTGCTTTCTGTGAATAATTTATACATTGCACAGTAGTCTTCATTATAGAGTATATTTGATAATAAATTATACATTACACAAATGAAGAAGCAGATGTGAAATTTAAAGTAGCTTAAGACTATGTTGTGTGTATTATAATGTCTTTAAGATTCAAGTAGTAATTCTTCTACACAAATGTTTTGAGATTCTTCTAATTCATTCAGTGGTAAGGTATTTCTAGTTCTTCCTCTTCAGTCCTTCTCCATCCCACACACACAACCCTGCTCAAACCACAGGAAGAAAATCTTTTCATTGGATGACTAGGCTGTAATCTCAGAGTCTGATTTCTCTAGAAATATCACATCTGTTTGCTGCATCACTGTATGCTTAATTTGGGGGGTAAAACAAGAATATATGTAGTATAGTTGGATCACAG
>NW_007190427.1:0-850 GCF_000164805.1 Carlito syrichta
TATTGATTTAATATACCACAACGTTCTTCTGTGACCTGCAAAAAGTCATCACTTTTGAAAGTTCCTAACTTGCTTTCTGTGAATAATTTATACATTGCACAGTAGTCTTCATTATAGAGTATATTTGATAATAAATTATACATTACACAAATGAAGAAGCAGATGTGAAATTTAAAGTAGCTTAAGACTATGTTGTGTGTATTATAATGTCTTTAAGATTCAAGTAGTAATTCTTCTACACAAATGTTTTGAGATTTTTCTAATTCATTCAGTGGTAAGGTATTTCTAGTTCTTCCTCTTCAGTCCTTCTCCATCCCACACACACAACCCTGCTCAAACCACAGGAAGAAAATCTTTTCATTGGATGACTAGGCTGTAATCTCAGAGTCTGATTTCTCTAGAAATATCACATCTGTTTGCTGCATCACTGTATGCTTAATTTGGGGGGTAAAACAAGAATATATGTAGTATAGTTGGATCACAGTCACATTTTTCTTATACATATCAAATCATAAAAATTCAGGCCACAGTATTTTTAAAAAGTTAACAAATAGGAAAAGAAATAACAAGAAAAAGAAATAAGAAATTAGTCTGTGTGGACGATTTTACTCACTAAATAAGGGTATTCCCCAGACTATACTAACATAGATCTGCTACTATAAATCGATAGACATGATTGCTATTCCCTCAGTGGAGCTCAGTCTCCATATAGGTTTCATATTGCAAACATCTTACCATTGACTATATTTCTAAAATTTAAGAAACTTATCTTTCGTGTACTATTGCCCCTAAACATAAAACAACAGTGCTTACTGGTAATCATAACAAAGGAGATTAAATTTTCCATTTA
>NW_007190428.1:0-877 GCF_000164805.1 Carlito syrichta
ACTAATGAGTCAGCTGCTTCCCTTCCACACTTAAGTGAAAGGGGACAGTTCCACCAAGATGAAAGAAAGCCACTCCATGTCTCCAAGAGCACCTGTGCCATAGTAGAACCTGGTTGCTTGCCAATCTTGCTGATGAGGCAGAAGGTTTAGGAGGAGGTCACCAGAGCTCCCAGAAAGCCAGGCCCCCTGGTGCCAGTACCAGAAGGAGGGAACAAACTCTGACCTAGAGGAAAGGACCTGCTCTGTCCTTTCCACATTGCATTAGTGAAGCAGTGCCATATGGTTATTCCCCAGTTCAACACTCTTCCTGCCATCATTGTCTCTCCCAAAAGTGGACCAGAGGAGGAAGGTCAGGTATAAAAACAACAAAAACTCCTACTCCAACAGAAGCAACTTTATCTAATAAAAAATAACAAAACAAAAAGTGAAAAGAGTAGAGTCTGTCTTCACAGAAACCAAAAAACAGTGAAAAAAATATTGGCAATCCCCAAAAACGTAATGAGTTAACACCTAAAAAAGTGCTTCCCAGATTCCAAGCAATAGAACTCACCCAAAATAACCTGTTCCTGATGACTTCACCAATATCGATGAGAATGTGGACGCACAAATCTTCCAGGCCATGAAAACAGTGCACAGAATAAAGGGTGCTTTTAAGATCACTTGGAGTGCTCTATATATGTCTTCTTCAAATGTAGCATCTATTATTGACTGATTTTTTACTTTGACTCATTTGGTAAAATAAATGCAACAGAAGAAATTTAAATCATTCAATTTTGTTTTCAGTCTCTTTAGTACCAAGGTAACAAAAACATTCAGGGATACACTCAGACCACTGATGTACATTCTATCACTGTATATATATATATTTGTTATATTA
>NW_007190429.1:0-890 GCF_000164805.1 Carlito syrichta
CTCCTAGACATATGCTTCATCTTCTTTCTGACCTGTCTTCATGCTCCCATGTTTTTAAAACCCTTTTCCATTTTTGTGAAATTATGTACTCAAGAGTAAATAATTTAAAAGTGAAATCAAGAGTGAACAAACATGGTTTAGCAGATTAGTGCTCTACAACACTACACTGAAGGACCTTATAAAATGTGACTTTTTGTGTGGAAGAGAGAGGATCAAAGGCAGAAGTCACATACCCACTGTCTTATACAGTGGGCTATGACTTTCCTAGGAGGATGTAGATAGACTTAAGGGTTACCATTTCAGCATCTCTATCATCAGGATCCCTTGATGTTGATGGTGATTTTATTCCTTGCCTTTTCTCTTGGTATTGGCACCCGGAAAGCATCTCCAACCTTCCTTTGTAACATTTAGTAGCCTTAACAAATCCTTCTTCTCCTGTGGAAACCTTCCTCATCTTGCTATTCAGACGACTGGAACCATCAGTGGGACTGTTTCCTCATAGTATCCAGCTCAAGTTTTGGTTAAAAAAAGAGAAAAGATAGTAGTGAATTGAAGAAAAGGGAACACATGGCACGTCTTTTAAAATCAAGTCTGCAGCAATTCAGGGGTGTAGAAGAGAGGACAGGGACAGCAACAAAGAGTAGATTGCCCATTATGTCTTTGCTTCTAAAGTTAAGATGCTGGACTCTAGCATCCAGTGGTTGTGGAAGAAAAACATGACAGAACTCAGGTCCCAGATATGAGTATGCTGTAGGAGGATAGAGAAGACAGTTTTCCTGATTCTCTAGAAGCAGCTTTGGAGCTACTTGGCTTTAGCCAAAAGGCTTTTTAGTGTTAGATGGAAAACTGAATTGAGACTACTAGAACCTAGCTGGGAGGGAAGGAGGCCA
>NW_007190430.1:0-783 GCF_000164805.1 Carlito syrichta
TAGTGCTCTACAACACTACACTGAAGGACCTTATAAAATGTGACTTTTGTGTGGAAGAGAGAGGATCAAAGGCAGAAGTCACATACCCACTGTCTTATACAGTGGGCTATGACTTTCCTAGGAGGATGTAGATAGACTTAAGGGTTACCGTTTCAGCATCTCTATCATCAGGATCCCTTGATGTTGATGGTGATTTTATTCCTTGCCTTTTCTCTTGGTATTGGCACCCGGAAAGCATCTCCAACCTTCCTTTGTAACATTTAGTAGCCTTAACAAATCCTTCTTCTCCTGTGGAAACCTTCCTCATCTTGCTATTCAGACGACTGGAACCATCAGTGGGACTGTTTCCTCATAGTATCCAGCTCAAGTTTTGGTTAAAAAAAGAGAAAAGATAGTAGTGAATTGAAGAAAAGGGAACACATGGCACGTCTTTTAAAATCAAGTCTGCAGCAATTCAGGGGTGTAGAAGAGAGGACAGGGACAGCAACAAAGAGTAGATTGCCCATTATGTCTTTGCTTCTAAAGTTAAGATGCTGGACTCTAGCATCCAGTGGTTGTGGAAGAAAAACATGACAGAACTCAGGTCCCAGATATGAGTATGCTGTAGGAGGATAGAGAAGACAGTTTTCCTGATTCTCTAGAAGCAGCTTTGGAGCTACTTGGCTTTAGCCAAAAGGCTTTTTAGTGTTAGATGGAAAACTGAATTGAGACTACTAGAACCTAGCTGGGAGGGAAGGAGGCCAATCCAGGAGTAAAGGCATCAGGAAGAGGATAGAGCCAGGG
>NW_007190431.1:0-830 GCF_000164805.1 Carlito syrichta
CTACAGTCCAGCATCTTAACTTTAGAAGCAAAGGCATAATGGGCAATCTACTCTTTGTTTCTGTCCCTGTCCTCTCTTCTACTCCCCTGAATGGCTGCAGACTTGATTTGGTCAGAATATACCTTGTCATGTGTTCCCTTTTCTTCAATTCACTACTATCTTTCCTCTTTTGAACCAAAATTGAGCTGGGTGCTATGAGGCAACACAGTCCCACTGACTGGTTCAGTTCCTCTGAATAACAACGTGAGGAAGCTTTCCACAGGAGCAAGGAGGATTTGTTAAGGCTACTAAATGTTACAAAGGACGGTTGGAGATGCGCTCCCGGTGCCAACACCAAGACAAAAGGCAAGGAATGAAATCACCATTAACAGCAAGGGATCCTGATGAAAGAGATGCTGAAATGGTAACCCTTCACTCGATCCACATCCTCCTAGCCAAGTCATGGCCCACTGCATAGGACAGTGGGTATGTGACTTCTACCTTTGAGCCTCTCTCTTCCACACCGAAAGGCACATTTCATAAACTCCTTCAATGTACTGTTGGAGAGCACGAATCTGCTAAACTGTGTTTGTTCACTTTTGAATTCAGGTTTAAATTGTTCACTTTTGAGTACATAATTTTACAAAAAGTGAAAAGTGTTGGAAAAACATGGGAGGAGGAAGACAGGTCAGAAAGAAGAAGATGAAGCATATATCTACGATGTTTTGATATCCCTTAGCTTAGATTCCCCCCATCTCCACAATTGTACAGGGTAGATTGAGATAACTGCTGTTACCTGGCACAGAGTACAACAATTTTTATGGAAATTACTGCATGTTTTTTTCATCTGA
>NW_007190432.1:0-823 GCF_000164805.1 Carlito syrichta
CTAACTTTAGAAGCAAAGGCATAATGGGCAATCTACTCTTTGTTTCTGTCCCTGTCCTCTCTTCTACTCCCCTGAATGGCTGCAGACTTGATTTGGTAAGAATATACCTTGTCATGTGTTCCCTTTTCTTCAATTCACTACTATCTTTCCTCTTTTGAACCAAAATTGAGCTGGGTGCTATGAGGCAACACAGTCCCACTGACTGGTTCAGTTCCTCTGAATAACAACGTGAGGAAGCTTTCCACAGGAGCAAGGAGGATTTGTTAAGGCTACTAAATGTTACAAAGGACGGTTGGAGATGCGCTCCCGGTGCCAACACCAAGACAAAAGGCAAGGAATGAAATCACCATTAACAGCAAGGGATCCTGATGAAAGAGATGCTGAGATGGTAACCCTTCACTCGATCCACATCCTCCTAGCCAAGTCATGGCCCACTGCATAGGACAGTGGGTATGTGACTTCTACCTTTGAGCCTCTCTCTTCCACACCGAAAGGCACATTTCATAAACTCCTTCAATGTACTGTTGGAGAGCACGAATCTGCTAAACTGTGTTTGTTCACTTTTGAATTCAGGTTTAAATTGTTCACTTTTGAGTACATACTTTTACAAAAAGTGAAAAGTGTTGGAAAAACATGGGAGGAGGAAGACAGGTCAGAAAGAAGAAGAGGAAGCATATATCTACGATGTTTTGATATCCCTTAGCTTAGATTCCCCCCATCTCCACAATTGTACAGGGTAGATTGAGATACTGCTGTTACCTGACACAGAGTACAACAATTTTTTATGGAAATTACTGCATGTTTTTTCATCTGATATAATTTA
>NW_007190433.1:0-811 GCF_000164805.1 Carlito syrichta
CAACATAGATGGGACACTTTCTCTGACTCCCTGAGTTAAAAATTCCTTCCCCATGTTCCCAAGTACCCAGGCCCTGGATGCTAACTTTATCATACAGCATTAAACTGCTTGTCTTGTTCCTTCTCTCCCACTGACCAGTAGCAAATTCATTGTGTTGTTCATCTTTGTATCCCTACCAACTAGGGCTAGTGCCTGCAGTAGCAGACCTATTCAAATTAAGCAAATCCAAACAAACATGAAACCCCCACTTAACTGAAGGAAGGCTGCTGGTTCCTGGACATAGAAGTAATTTGTTCAGACAGTCGCTGTGCTATAGGAGTTTACAGGTCAGCGCTGGACCCATTCTGTCCACTGCAGTTAGTGAGCTGCCAGAATCGAGTCCTGTGGTCAGACCCAGGGACAACAGAGCAACGCACTGCCATCGGAGGTGGAAAGGGCCAAGGAAAAGGATTCATTCTTCTCCTCCACAAATATTTGTGTCAATCATCGTAGCATACGCAGCGCTTAATATCCATGAAACACCAGGTGACGGGATGCAACAGCAAAGAAAACTGCGGTGGCACATGTCCTGGTGGACATCACTGTGTGGCGAAAGATGACAGGCAGTGGACGGAATTATGTAAAATTATGCTAGATGTGGAGCAGAAAAATAACAGAGGGTTGAAATTCTCTAATGACGTGAGCTCCTTTGGCGGGGGCAGCCGTGAGCGGGCTTTGAGCAGAGTGGTCATGAACGGTACAGTCTGCAGCGGGTGGGAACTGCAGCAAGAAGAGCTGGTGATTTTAAGATGCAAATATTTTCTGCATGGCT
>NW_007190434.1:0-800 GCF_000164805.1 Carlito syrichta
AACTGACTGAACTGGAAAGCCACCCTTGTGGAGAGAGAATAGAACATTCTCCTTGGGCAGTAATGCAGGGCCCCCTCAGCGTGGTTGGCTTGCTGCCTGACCGTCCAGGAATGAAGGCCATGGTTCACCACACATGCACACATCCTTATGTCTCCCAGGCAGCTCTTTAAAGGAACAACTTACGGAGGTGGCAGTCCCATGAAATGTACCGGTTTTTTTTTTCCTAGCAAAATGTAGAATTGTTTATTTACTCATGTTTTCTTATTGAGTATTTGTTATTTCCAGCTGTTTCCTCCTACTGATAACAACATATTGAACATCTTCTTATGTGGTATGTTAGCCATATTTTAGATATTTTTCTTAGGGTTGATTACTATAGAAATGAGTAATGAGGTTGAGGGTATTAATGCTTAACATGGATTTTTATACATTTTTGCTGAACTTTTTTTTTTTGAGTTGGAGTTTCTTTTTTGTTTTTAGTTTTTTCTGAGCCTCCTTGATTAATTATTATTATTATTTTATTATAAAGACATGGGGTACAATTCAGGGTTAGGTATTCAAATATTGATTATGCAGGTACTCTTGTTGATGAGGTGTGCCTCTCCTTCCCCTGGCAGTTTCCCTTAACTGCCAATCCCATTCCCCCTCCCCTTACAGTTTCCCACTACTGCCAATCGCTTTCTTATAGCATTATAATTGTTCAAGTTCTGCTTATGAGTGAAAAATATGGAAATAAGTTCTTTGCTTCTGTGATAAATCACTGAGTATGATGGACTTCCAATCCATCCAAGTTGATGTAA
>NW_007190435.1:0-941 GCF_000164805.1 Carlito syrichta
AAGCATGCACTCTCTCTGCCACATGGAAATCTTGGAACTGATCCTAGTAATTTACACTCATAATTTTGATAACTTTTGTACATTAGGTGTATTATACTAATTTAATGATTTTGCCTTTTATTCCACATTCTATTTGGGATCCCACCACCCTGTCATTTACAATCCCATGCCATTGGGTTTTATCCTCCTAGTTTTATTTTGGGTGCTAACTCTGAATGCAAAAGGAAAACAGTAAAATGGTTTCTCAAAAAATTAAAAATAAAGGTATTATTTGATCCAGAAATCCCACTTTAGGGTATATATATATATATATATATATATATATATATATATATATTCAAAAAATAAAATTAAATCAGATCTAAAATCAGTATCAGCACTCTTACAGTCATTGCAGCTTTATTTTCAATAGTCAAGACTTGGAAATAATCTAAGTGTCCACCAATGAATGAACCAATAAAGAACATGCAACACATGTATGCATAGGAGCGCATGCGTACGCGCACAGACACACAGTTGAAAACTGTTTAGCATAGATTTTAAAAACAAGAAAATATTTTCTTATGTGTGATAACATGGGTGAACTTAAAAAATGAAAGAAAAAGCTAAAATTAAAGAAGAAAAGGGTAGAATGGTGATTGCCAGCAGCTGGTGGAGAGGCACAGGAATGCGAAGATGTTCCTCAAATGTGCTCACTCATCAGTGGACCTTGGACAACTACTTTAATACTATAAGAAAATGATTGAGAGTAGCAGGAAACTGGGGAAGGTAGTGGGGCAGGGAGGTGGGATTTACAGTAGTAGAAATGGGGAATGGTGGGACACCTCATCAATAAGGGTACCTGCACAATAAATATTTGTGTACCTAACTCTGAATTGCACCCCACAGTGTTGAAATAAAAAAAAATTAAGTTGAAAAAGTAGTTAGCTGGGCTCGGTGGC
>NW_007190436.1:0-784 GCF_000164805.1 Carlito syrichta
AATCCCACTTTAGGATATATATATATATATATATATATATATCAAAAAATAAAATAAAATCAGATCTAAAATCAGTATCAGCACTCTTACAGTCATTGCAGCTTTATTTTCAATAGTCAAGACTTGGAAATAATCTAAGTGTCCACCAATGAATGAACCAATAAAGAACATGCAACACATGTATGCATAGGAGCGCGTGCGTACGCGCACAGACACACAGTTGAAAACTGTTTAGCATAGATTTTAAAAACAAGAAAATATTTTCTTATGTGTGATAACATGGGTGAACTTAAAAAATGAAAGAAAAAGCTAAAATTAAAGAAGAAAAGGGTAGAATGGTGATTGCCAGCAGCTGGTGGAGAGGCACAGGAATGCGAAGATGTTCCTCAAATGTGCTCACTCATCAGTGGACCTTGGACAACTACTTTAATACTATAAGAAAATGATTGAGAGTAGCAGGAAACTGGGGAAGGTAGTGGGGCAGGGAGGTGGGATTTATAGTAGTAGAAATGGGGAATGGTGGGACACCTCATCAATAAGGGTACCTGCACAATAAATATTTGTGTACCTAATTCTGAATTGCACCCCACAGTGTTGAAATAAAAAAAATTAAGTTGAAAAAGTAGTTAGCTGGGCTCGGTGGCTCAGCCTGTAATCCCACGCCTCTGGGAGGCTGAGGTGAGTGGATTGCCTGAGCCCACTGGTTCGAGACCCGCCTGGGCAGGGAGACCTCATCTCTACAATAAATCAAAAAATCAGACGGGCATGGTAGCGCATGGCTGTG
>NW_007190437.1:0-813 GCF_000164805.1 Carlito syrichta
ACACATGTATGCATAGGAGCGCGTGCGTGCGCGCACAGACACACAGTTGAAAACTGTTTAGCATAGATTTTAAAAACAAGAAAATATTTTCTTATGTGTGATAACATGGGTGAACTTAAAAATGAAAGAAAAAGCTAAAATTAAAGAAGAAAAGGGTAGAATGGTGATTGCCAGCAGCTGGTGGAGAGGCACAGGAATGCGAAGATGTTCCTCAAATGTGCTCACTCATCAGTGGACCTTGGACAACTACTTTAATACTATAAGAAAATGATTGAGAGTAGCAGGAAACTGGGGAAGGTAGTGGGGCAGGGAGGTGGGATTTACAGTAGTAGAAATGGGGAATGGTGGGACACCTCATCAATAAGGGTACCTGCACAATAAATATTTGTGTACCTGACTCTGAATTGCACCCCACAGTGTTGAAATAAAAAAAAATTAAGTTAAAAAAGTAGTTAGCTGGGTTCGGTGGCTCAGCCTGTAATCCCACGCCTTTGGGAGGCTGAGGTGAGTGGATTGCCTGAGCCCGCTGGTTCGAGACCCGCCTGGACAGGGAGACCTCATCTCTACAATAAATCAAAAAATCAGACGGGCATGGTAGCGCATGCCTGTAATTCCGGCTACTTGGAAGGCTGAAGCGGAAGGATTGCTGGAGCCCAGCAGGTCGAGGCTGCCGTGGCCGGGAGCGGACACTGCACTCCAGTCTGGGCGACAGAGTGAGACTCCAACTAAAAAAAAAAAAAAAAGTTGAAATTTAGTATGGTAAGTTCTCTGGTTATCTGAGATCTTACAACTTATAAAAATACAATGACAAAG
>NW_007190438.1:0-791 GCF_000164805.1 Carlito syrichta
CAGTTGAAAACTGTTTAGCATAGATTTTAAAAACAAGAAAAATATTTTCTTATGTGTGATAACATGGGTGAACTTAAAAAATGAAAGAAAAAGCTAAAATTAAAGAAGAAAAGGGTAGAATGGTGATTGCCAGCAGCTGGTGGAGAGGCACAGGAATGCGAAGATGTTCCTCAAATGTGCTCACTCATCAGTGGACCTTGGACAACTACTTTAATACTATAAGAAAATGATTGAGAGTAGCAGGAAACTGGGGAAGGTAGTGGGGCAGGGAGGTGGGATTTACAGTAGTAGAAATGGGGAATGGTGGGACACCTCATCAATAAGGGTACCTGCACAATAAATATTTGTGTACCTGACTCTGAATTGCACCCCACAGTGTTGAAATAAAAAAAAATTAAGTTGAAAAAGTAGTTAGCTGGGCTCGGTGGCTCAGCCTGTAATCCCACGCCTTTGGGAGGCTGAGGTGAGTGGATTGCCTGAGCCCGCTGGTTCGAGACCCGCCTGGACAGGGAGACCTCATCTCTACAATAAATCAAAAAATCAGACGGGCATGGTAGCGCATGCCTGTAATTCCGGCTACTTGGAAGGCTGAAGCGGAAGGATTGCTGGAGCCCAGCAGGTCGAGGCTGCCGTGGCCGGGAGCGGACACTGCACTCCAGTCTGGGCGACAGAGTGAGACTCCAACTAAAAAAAAAAAAAAAAAGTTGAAATTTAGTATGGTAAGTTCTCTGGTTATCTGAGATCTTACTACTTATAAAAATACAATGACAAAGCTGAGCTCAGTGGCTCAG
>NW_007190439.1:0-1190 GCF_000164805.1 Carlito syrichta
GTTGCAATCGGCCGCTCTCTGTGTCTTGTTCGTATGTGGATGAACAGCGGACTGGCATCTATTGTCCAAAGCGAGATTAATGGTAAAACATTGCCTATTTAGTAAGTTTTTCAAGGTTGTGTTCTGTAGAGTGACTCTAGATGGACCGTCGCTGCAAAATCTGGTGGTTAAATACACGAGCGAAGCAGAGTCCTGTCCTTGTTCGGCCTCAAAAGCAGGGGGGCCGATGGCATCAACAATCGCATAGCCCCTTGGAAAGACAGCCTCTGCAGTCATGGGTGGACCACCAACCATGGAAACACAGCTCAATGGAAAGAGTTTTGCCTGCTGCTTTATGCTGCTTGGACTCGGGCCAAGCATCGGACACGGCGTCCACTGGTCCCTCCCACAGGAGAGTGCCAGCCGCGAAGGCCCATCCCCAAAGGAAATACTGTGAAATAGGAAGTACCCAGAACAACACAGTAGCATGGGCACGGTTAGGAGGTTCTAAAACAGATGCAACTTAATATCCTTGACCCACTGACCAGAAATCAGGAAGGCCAGAGGTGCTATCTAGAGGTGGAGAACGGAGAGTCTTCTGGTGAGGCCTAGTGCCCAGATGTCAGGCACGACCGAGGGCCTCGCACGAGGCTGATTTATCACATTTGCAACGTTCAGGGATGGGGAGTCAGAAGACCCCATGACCACCTCAGCTCTGTGCCTGAGTCTCTGAGGGACCATGGTAAGAGTATTGACATAGGGGGCGGTGGGCTCCATTGCCAGGTACCAGACTAGGTGACTCGTGAATGTTAACTTAAATAATTTGACAAATCACTGATTGTCTCCAATTCCTCAGTGGAAAATAAATGAACTAATTTGTCTAATCTGTAAAGTCACCTCCAATTCTGACATTTTGGTATTCTGTGATTCTACAATCACGGACTCTAGTCCCAGAGATCTGTGATGCCTTCGCATGGCCTCCAGTAGCGGCACTTGGTCCTTATCGCTAATGTCCATTAGTCGCTGCTTCCTGGCCCACCATATTTCCTACGTGCTATCTCCCATGAGATCGCACACTCTCCAGGGTAACTTTGTCTTCATCTCTGGGGTCTTCCTCCCAACTCTGTGCCTCGGTGCAACAGCCCTGAAAATGAGTTGCGGGCTCTCACAGGCACTAGGCACTCTTTGCTCGGTCTAGGGTTCTAGGGGGC
>NW_007190440.1:0-950 GCF_000164805.1 Carlito syrichta
TCCAGGGTAACTTTGTCTTCATCTCTGGGGTCCTCCTCCCAACTCTGTGCCTCAGTGCAACAGCCCTGAAAATGAGTTGCAGGCTGTCAGCTGGCACTAGGCAGCTCTTTGCTCGGTCTAGGGTTCTAGAGGGCTGCGGAGTCCTGTGCCTGGGGCTCAAGGCCCTTCCTTCTGTTTCCAGCCCGGTTACTCATTCTCGACACCACTCACAGTCAGGTCTTCTGGCCACAAACAGCTAAAAGCCTGCCAGTGAAGACCTTGTAAAGCACAATGGATAAAAGCCAGTTGGTTCCTCTGGCCCTGTGTTCCACAACACCCCAATGCTCAGATCACCCTCCTCCAGTAGTGCCAGTGTCTGTTCTGAGCACCCAGCTCCTCCATCCACACCCGACTCCCTCTCTGGCTGTTGTCACTTCAAGGCAAGAAACTGAGCTGCTGCATCAGTTCCATATTCAGATTTTCTGTCATTTTCTGCCGCCCTGTCCTCACAGCTACTTCCTGAAGCTTGAGTCAGTTCCTTCTCCTTTAGACATTTACATTTTAAAAGGATTAAATGTTTCTCTGCCTGGTCTTTCACACGGTCTTCAGGGTGAGGATCATGGGAGGCACAGAAAATGCTGCTCTTACTCTGAGTCTGTCCGCTTGTCGAAGAAACAAACATTCAGCCAGAAAACACATTAGAAAATGTTGTAGAACAGCTTTTGTGATGACTTTGTATCTGTGATAGTAAAGGAATTCGAATTCAGCACTTGGTATGGGCTGCAGTCATCAAGAAAGCCTTCATGAGAAAAGTGATTTATCTGTGGATTCTGGAGGGTAGGATTGAAAAATAAACTCACAGCACTGGAAAATGGGGTTTTCATGGTGGCTGTTCTAATGAACATTAACCGATTGAATATCGGAAGGGACTAACTCACGAGGGAAGAGGTGAGCCGTGGGGAGAGAGAGGT
>NW_007190441.1:0-787 GCF_000164805.1 Carlito syrichta
CAGCCCGGTTGCTCATTCTCGACACCACTCACAGTCACGGTCTTCTGGCCACAAACAGATAAAAGCCTACCAGTGAAGACCTTGTAAAACACAATGGATAAAAGCCGGTTGGTTCCTCTGGCCCTGTGTTCCACAACACCCCAATGCTCAGATCACCCTCCTCCACTAGTGCCAGTGTCTGTTCTGAGCGCCCAGCTCCTCCGTCCGCACCCGACTCCCTCTCTGGTTGTTGTCACTTCAAGGCAAGAAACCGAGCTGCTGCATCGGTTCCATATTCAGATTTTCTGTCATTTTCTGCCGCCCTGTCCTCACAGCTACTTCCTGAAGCTTGAGTCGGTTCCTTCTCCTTTAGACATTTACATTTTAAAAGGATTAAATGTTTCTCTGCCTGGTCTTTCACACGGTCTTCAGGGTGAGGATCATGGGAGGCACAGAAAATGCTGCTCTTACTCTGAGTCTGTCCGCTTGTCGAAGAAACAAACATTCAGCCAGAAAACACATTAGAAAATGTTGTAGAACAGCTTTTGTGATGACTTTGTATCTGTGACAGTAAAGGAATTCGAAGCACTTGGTATGGGCTGTAGTCATCAAGAAAGCCTTCATGAGAAAAGTGATTTATCTGTGGATTCTGGAGGGTAGGATTGAAAAATAAACTCACAGTACTGGAAAATGGGGTTTTCATGGTGGCTGTTCTAATGAACGTTAACCGATTGAATATCGGAAGGGACTACTCACGAGGGAAAAGTGAGCCATGGGGAGAGAGAGGTTCAAAGTTGGGGGCACTGTG
>NW_007190442.1:0-794 GCF_000164805.1 Carlito syrichta
TCTCACAGTCAGGTCTTCTGGCCACAAACAGATAAAAGCCTACCAGTGAAGACCTTGTAAAACACAATGGATAAAAGCCGGTTGGTTCCTCTGGCCCTGTGTTCCACAACACCCCAATGCTCAGATCACCCTCCTCCACTAGTGCCAGTGTCTGTTCTGAGCGCCCAGCTCCTCCGTCCGCACCCGACTCCCTCTCTGGTTGTTGTCACTTCAAGGCAAGAAACCGAGCTGCTGCATCGGTTCCATATTCAGATTTTCTGTCATTTTCTGCCACCCTGTCCTCACAGCTACTTCCTGAAGCTTGAGTCGGTTCCTTCTCCTTTAGACATTTACATTTTAAAAGGATTAAATGTTTCTCTGCCTGGTCTTTCACACGGTCTTCAGGGTGAGGATCATGGGAGGCACAGAAAATGCTGCTCTTACTCTGAGTCTGTCCGCTTGTCGAAGAAACAAACATTCAGCCAGAAAACACATTAGAAAATGTTGTAGAACAGCTTTTGTGATGACTTTGTATCTGTGACAGTAAAGGAATTCGAAGCACTTGGTATGGGCTGTAGTCATCAAGAAAGCCTTCATGAGAAAAGTGATTTATCTGTGGATTCTGGAGGGTAGGATTGAAAAATAAACTCACAGTACTGGAAAATGGGGTTTTCATGGTGGCTGTTCTAATGAACATTAACCGATTGAATATCGGAAGGGACTAACTCACGAGGGAAAAGTGAGCCATGGGGAGAGAGAGGTTCAAAAGTTGGGGGCACTGTGGAACTTCCTGGTAGAAGATTAGTCTCACAGAC
>NW_007190443.1:0-839 GCF_000164805.1 Carlito syrichta
ACCTGGGATCCACCCAGACTTACCAAAACACGGTTGAGGGAGTCCAGCAAAAGTGAGGTGTGCGAGTGTGTGAGTGTGAGTGCATGGGAGAGAGTTGCAAAGGCCATCATGTCTGTGGTCTTTGGCCGGGGCAGGACAGAGGGAAACTGGCAGCATAACCTGCACGTGGTGGGCAGCATCCCGTGAATTTGGGAGAGGAGGCTGCATTGGAGGACGAAGGGGGAGAGTGAGGAGGGATATCTCGTGAGAGGTTTCCAGGGCGTGATAGGATAAGGGGGCATGCGGTGAGCATGCATATCGCGAGCATGCGTGCGGCACCCCTTATCCTGCAATGTTAGAGAGTTGTGAAAGGGCCCGAGCCGAGCATCTACGGAGCTGTCACTTTGGTGGCCAGGGATCCACCACTGCTATCACCGCCTACTCTGACACGGCCGCCATGCCTCGTAATGGTGTGTCCCCACCCGCTGCACTGCACTCCTTTGTTCTGTCCCTCCTGCCCAATGCCGCCAGCCCATGCCCTCCCCCCCGCAAAGCAAGAATGTGTCACAGGGTCACTGGTTCATGGGGTCCACACTGGAACTCCCAGCACCCCAGGAACCCTTCACATCATCATCAGAACCATCAATGAGATGCAGACTTGCAAGACAAGATGAAGACTAACAGCACCTGGGCAGAGGATTCCTTCTGATAGGTACGCCCTCCACCTGCTATCCATGCCAAGCCTGGGTCCCGCCACTCTCCCTTCACCAGCCTGCAGCGCCAGAGATGACCACTTCCTGCCTGAGCTACCCCCCACTTTACTGGCTCCTTGCTCTTTGTTATTCTGAGGAGGTGGGCTC
>NW_007190444.1:0-777 GCF_000164805.1 Carlito syrichta
CTGCACTCCTTTGTTCTGTCCCTCCTGCCCAATGCCGCCAGCCCATGCCCTCCCCCCCGCAAAGCTAGAATGTGTCACAGGGTCACTGGTTCATGGGGTCCACACTGGAACTCCCAGCACCCCAGGAACCCTTCACATCATCATCAGAACCATCAATGAGATGCAGACTTGCAAGACAAGATGAAGACTAACAGCACCTGGGCAGAGGATTCCTTCTGATAGGTACGCCCTCCACCTGCTATCCATGCCAAGCCTGGGTCCCGCCACTCTCCCTTCACCAGCCTGCAGCGCCAGAGATGACCACTTCCTGCCTGAGCTACCACCCACTTTACTGGCTCCTTGCTCTTTGTTATTCTGAGGAGGTGGGCTCCACCCAGGCGTGTGTGTACACGCGCATGCAGAAAGGGTGCAGTGACTCTGTCTTGGAGCATGCGCAGGGGAACCCCAGGAATACCCCCAGGACTTGAGCTCACGGGACTTGGCTGTGCTTCTCCACAGGTGAAGCTCTCAGCACTTCTTCCCTCCCTTCTCTGTCACTTCGGAGAAACTTGTGTAGCACTTACTACTCCCTTCTGGCCTCTCCACCCCCATGATTTCAGTAACTCTGTTCACAGTCTGTATATTCAGCATTTGTGAGTTCAAATGTTGTACGTGTGCATACATGGCCTGTACAACACGGATTTGGCGAGGAGGAGAATGCATGTGGTTCTTGGTGGCTGCGTGCCTGTGTTTTGTGTCATGTGCATCATGGTGCACACGCATGTGCATGTTTTGGTG
>NW_007190445.1:0-755 GCF_000164805.1 Carlito syrichta
GCATACATGGCCTGTACAACACGGATTTGGCGAGGAGGAGAATGCATGTGGTTCTTGGTGGCTGCGTGCCGGTGTTTTGTGTCATGTGCATCATGGTGCACACGCATGTGCATGTTTTGGTGTGGACGCCATGCTGGTGTTTGTAGGCATTGTGCTCTGTTCAATGTTGGTTTGTATATTCCTTCCCACGTGTGTGCAATTCTAGGAGTCTGTGTGTCTCTGTGTATGTGTTCGAGGAAGTTGGGCCGGTGTCATTTGTTTTGTCATTGGATAATTAGCAGACAGTACAACTAGGTGACTTCCTGGACATTGCTACTTGGCTTGTTTTCTTTTGCTTGAACATTTTAGAGTTTTTAGTTTGTTTGTTTGAGTTGGAGTCTCACTCTGTCGCTCAGACTGGAGTGCAGTGGCCACTCCCGGCCACCGCAGCCTCGACCTGCTGGGCTCCGGCGATCCTTCCGCCTCAGGCTTCCAAGTAGCTGGAACTACAGGCGCATGCTACCTCACCCGGCTAATTTTTTATTTATTGTAGAGATGAGGTCTCACCTGCCCAGCAATCCACTCACCTCAGCCTCCCAAAGGCGCGGGATTACAGGCTGAGCCACCGAGCCTGGCTGGAGTTTTTGTTTTAATCATCGAAAGAATGTCTCTATAGAAATGCTGATTGGCAGAGGGTCTTCAGCATCTTTGGTTTGGTGCATGCATATGTGTGGGCTTTTATTTTCATTTTCTTCTTTAAAGGACAGCTGGAAATG
>NW_007190446.1:0-903 GCF_000164805.1 Carlito syrichta
TGCGTGCCGGTGTTTTGTGTCATGTGCATCATGAGTGCACACGCATGTGCATGTTTTGGTGTGGATGCCATGCTGGTGTTTGTAGGCATTGTGCTCTGTTCAATGTTGGTTTGTATATTCCTTCCCACGTGTGTGCAATTCTAGGAGTCTGTGTGTCTCTGTGTATGTGTTCGAGGAAGTTGGGCCGGTGTCATTTGTTTTGTCATTGGATAATTAGCAGACAGTACAACTAGGTGACTTCCTGGACATTGCTACTTGGCTTGTTTTCTTTTGCTTGAACATTTTAGAGTTTTTAGTTTGTTTGTTTGAGTTGGAGTCTCACTCTGTCGCTCAGACTGGAGTGCAGTGGCCACTCCCGGCCACCGCAGCCTCGACCTGCTGGGCTCCGGCGATCCTTCCGCCTCAGGCTTCCAAGTAGCTGGAACTACAGGCGCATGCTACCTCACCCGGCTAATTTTTTGATTTATTGTAGAGATGAGGTCTCACCTGCCCAGCAATCCACTCACCTCAGCCTCCCAAAGGCGCGGGATTACAGGCTGAGCCACCGAGCCTGGCTGGAGTTTTTGTTTTAATCATCGAAAGAATGTCTCTATAGAAATGCTGATTGGCAGAGGGTCTTCAGCATCTTTGGTTTGGTGCATGCATATGTGTGGGCTTTTCTTTTATTTTCATTTTCTTCTTTTAAAGGACAGCTGGAAATGTAGTTTTAAAAAAATATATATTTCTGTACAGTTTGCTTCGGGAATGCAAGGCATTACACTTGAAACTCAGACTTTCAGGATTTGGGTTGCATAAATTAAATATTTATTCACCAACTTACCATCTGTTATCAGTTGGCCAAAAGAAAGTCAACTGCAGGCACCGAGGGTATGTGACTGTGTGTGTGTGTGTGGGGGCGAATGC
>NW_007190447.1:0-806 GCF_000164805.1 Carlito syrichta
TAGGAGTCTGTGTGTCTCTGTGTATGTGTTCGAGGAAGTTGGGCCGGTGTCATTTGTTTTGTCATTGGATAATTAGCAGACAGTACAACTAGGTGACTTCCTGGACATTGCTACTTGGCTTGTTTTCTTTTGCTTGAACATTTTAGAGTTTTTAGTTTGTTTGTTTGAGTTGGAGTCTCACTCTGTCGCTCAGACTGGAGTGCAGTGGCCACTCCCGGCCACCGCAGCCTCGACCTGCTGGGCTCCGGCGATCCTTCCGCCTCAGGCTTCCAAGTAGCTGGAACTACAGGCGCACGCTACCTCACCCGGCTAATTTTTTGATTTATTGTAGAGATGAGGTCTCACCTGCCCAGCAATCCACTCACCTCAGCCTCCCAAAGGCGCAGGATTACAGGCTGAGCCACCGAGCCTGGCTGGAGTTTTTGTTTTAATCATCGAAAGAATGTCTCTATAGAAATGCTGATTGGCAGAGGGTCTTCAGCATCTTTGGTTTGGTGCATGCATATGTGTGGGTTTTTCTTTTATTTTCATTTTCTTCTTTTAAAGGACAGCTGGAAATGTAGTTTTTTAAAAAAATATATTTCTGTACACTTTGCTTCGGGAATGCAAGGCATTACACTTGAAACTCAGACTTTCAGGATTTGGGTTGCATAAATTAAATATTTATTCACCAACTTACCATCTGTTATCAGTTGGCCAAAAGAAAGTCAACTGCAGGCACCGAGGGTATGTGACTGTGTGTGTGTGTTGGGGGCGAATGCACCAGGATGTGTTATTGGGTTGACTTTGTTAAGATTGTTTTACTG
>NW_007190448.1:0-676 GCF_000164805.1 Carlito syrichta
ATATTATACCCGGACACCTGCTTCATATCCTCTACAAATTACCGCCATCTAGTGGTCGTAGCAACAAACAAGCCAAGAACCCTGTAAACATTCAGACAATGAGTCTTATTCATAAGGCCGAAGATGATAGTTTTAGTCCAAAGTCCCGAATTACAGTCCTTGAAGTGTCTCCAGAAGCTTTAGTAATATTTTTCCTTCTGGGGCTTTATGACCTTCAGAGCTTGTAATCGCCTTTCTTGTCCAGGTGTCTCCGTTACTTTTCTCTTATCCTGCCATGCTTGTTTCTAAAGAAAACTCAAAAGGAGCTTTTAGTAATGTTTCCCAGGCCCCCAAGGTTGCTTTCTGTCTTTAGCTAAGTTATCATAAAAGTGTCTGATTAGTATATTATGAGTTCAGTGAAAACCCACTTTATAAATGTTAACTTACAGTTTTAACTATTGAATTAAGTAAAAACCTTAAAGATATCTTTATCCTAAGTCAGTGAAAACAGTGTTATAAATCACCTGCATAACTCCTATGTAAGTGTTACAACTTATAATGAATTCATAATGAACTTACTATAAACTTGTGCTTTTAAAAAACCTTATGTCTAAACACTAAACTACATAATTCTAAATCAAATAAGGAGTGGATATACTTATATCATTTATTACTTAACCATATCTAGTAACTTATA
>NW_007190449.1:0-838 GCF_000164805.1 Carlito syrichta
ACCTTGTATATGATCATGGAGTGCACGGAGGCCCGGCCATCATGTACCATGAGCAGGAACTTGGAGTTGGGGAACAGGCACGACAGGTACACAGAGGACTTGAGCGTGAAGGGGTCCTTGTTGCAGAGCACACGGGCCAACTAGCCATGCTTGGCAATAACCTCCAGGATGAAGGCTTGTATGGTGGGTCCAGCACCTCGTCCATCACACCCACCTCGTCCAGCCTCAGCTTTTCGCAGCCAGACTTGGACCAGGCCTAGCATGTGGCCAGCACGCACAGAATGATGCGCATCTCCTCACTGCAGTTCTCCTCGGAGTGGGCGTCCAGCATGGCTTCGCCTTAACAGTACTCCATGCAGTTGGCTCGCATCATCACCAGATCCTCCTACTTGGGTCACATGGCTCACGGGGGGCTCCAAGGGCCCACCAACACTGCCCGGCACTCCAGCACCTGCTGCACCAGCTGGACGCCAATGTGCAGCCAGCGACAGTAGCAACTTCTGCACCAGCAGGCACATGCTGCGCCAGGGGTGGGGCAGACCTGACCCAGGAGCCAGCGTCTGTGACTTCAGCTACAGGTCAGTGGGCAGCCTGCCCACCCAGATCACATCTCCTCTGGGCAATGCCAACTCTGGGCTCTAGCCTTTGTGCCTGCTCGCCAAGTCTGTCTGCTGGCAGAACCTCCTCCAACGCATGGCCAGGCAGCCCCGTGCACCCAACAACTCCCGGCTCACCAAACACCCTAGCCGTGTAGTGGTTGATTGTTCAATCCGAGAGACACCAAGAGCCAATTCCGATGAAAGTTCAGAGGGTCTTTTATTTACAAGCTCGAGCCTGG
>NW_007190450.1:0-703 GCF_000164805.1 Carlito syrichta
CTCAAAAAAAAAAGAAAAAGAAACAAATTAAAATACCTCGTGAGCAGTTCTAAATGGTCGATATTCCTGAAAATGGCCAGCATATCTATATTTCACAAAAGAAATGCAGAGCTCCTCAAGTAGGTTTCTGTGACTCAGTGTTTCATCTCATGCCTAATGTTTATTTCAAGAACTTTCTCTTTGCCATTGGCTTTAGTGAGGTGGCTATATTGTCCTTGCAAATTTCATTAATCTAGGGGTGTCATTGAGCCCTGTCAATAACTCTGAGTTCTTAGTCTATGTGACTGTAGAAGCAATAGATCTCTTAGCTCAACAACTGAGTTGGGGTTCAGTGAACACTTGTAGAATTTGCTCATCATGTCTTAATTTTTTTGATTGAGAGTCTCACTCTGTCACCCAGGTTGGAGTGCAGTGACACAATCCCAGCCTCAACATGCTAGGCTCAGGTGATCTTTCTGCCGCAGTTTTCCAAGTAGCTGGAACCACAGGCCTGCACTACCATGCCTGTTTTTTTTTTTTTTCATTGTAGAGATTAGGTATTGCCAAGTTGCCCAGGTTGGTCTCAAACACCTAGGCTCTGGCAGTCTTCTCACCTCCACCTCGCAAAATGCTGGGATTACAAGTGTGAGCCACCATGTCCAGCAGCTCATGAATTTACCAATGAGAAAACTTTCTTTACACAGCCGGGTGTGTGTGACTCCTC
>NW_007190451.1:0-957 GCF_000164805.1 Carlito syrichta
CCTGAAATGGCCAGCATATCTATATTTCACAAAAGAAATGCAGAGCTCCTCAAGTAGGTTTCTGTGACTCAGTGTTTCATCTCATGCCTAATGTTTATTTCAAGAACTTTCTCTTTGCCATTGGCTTTAGTGAGGTGGCTATATTGTCCTTGCAAATTTCATTAATCTAGGGGTGTCACTGAGCCCTGTCAATAACTCTGAGTTCTTAGTCTATGTGACTGTAGAAGCAATAGATCTCTTAGCTCAACAACTGAGTTGGGGTTCAGTGAACACTTGTAGAATTTGCTCATCATGTCTTAATTTTTTTGATTCAGAGTCTCACTCTGTCACCCAGGTTGGAGTGCAGTGACACAATCCCAGCCTCAACATGCTAGGCTCAGGTGATCTTTCTGCCGCAGTTTTCCAAGTAGCTGGAACCACAGGCCTGCACTACCATGCCTGTTTTTTTTTTTTTTCATTGTAGAGATTAGGTATTGCCAAGTTGCCCAGGTTGGTCTCAAACACCTAGGCTCTGGCAGTCTTCTCACCTCCACCTCCCAAAATGCTGGGATTACAAGTGTGAGCCACCATGTCCAGCAGCTCGTGAATTTTACCAGTGGGAAAAGCTTTCTTTACACAGCCGGGTGTGTGTGACTCCTCCTAAGAGACAACCTCTTCATACTCCTGCTTATGTTTTGTTTTGCACATGTGATTTTCAATTGCAGCTGTGGATGATGATCACTTTAGGAATAAAAAGCCAAGTGCGGCACTGTTGCTTTGTATTAACTCTTTGATGAATTCTGCCAGGATTTAAGTGAGATTCACCTGCTCTTACATCTTAGATCTTTTGGGGATCTCTGCACATTGTGTTAGCAACTTCAAGACAATGGCTTTACCTTTCTGGTTTTCACATGTTGGAAACCTTCAAAGCATCACATCTATCTCAGCTCACCTGGCCATTCTTTGGTTTGTAAGCTC
>NW_007190452.1:0-837 GCF_000164805.1 Carlito syrichta
AGATCTCTTAGCTCAACAACTGAGTTGGGGTTCAGTGAACACTTGTAGAATTTGCTCATCATGTCTTAATTTTTTTGATTCAGAGTCTCACTCTGTCACCCAGGTTGGAGTGCAGTGACACAATCCCAGCCTCAACATGCTAGGCTCAGGTGATCTTTCTGCCGCAGTTTTCCAAGTAGCTGGAACCACAGGCCTGCACTACCATGCCTGTTTTTTTTTTTTTTTTTCATTGTAAAGATTAGGTATTGCCAAGTTGCCCGGGTTGGTCTCAAACACCTAGGCTCTGGCAGTCTTCTCACCTCCACCTCCCAAAATGCTGGGATTACAAGTGTGAGCCACCATGTCCAGCAGCTCGTGAATTTTACCAGTGGGAAAAGCTTTCTTTACACAGCCGGGTGTGTGTGACTCCTCCTAAAAGACAACCTCTTCATACTCCTGCTTATGTTTTGTTTTGCACATGTGATTTTCAATTGCAGCTGTGGATGATGATCACTTTAGGAATAAAAAGCCAAGTGCGGCACTGTTGCTTTGTATTAACTCTTTGATGAATTCTGCCAGGATTTAAGTGAGATTCACCTGCTCTTACATCTTAGGATCTTTTGGGGATCTCTGCACATTGTGTTAGCAACTTCAAGACAATGGCTTTACCTTTCTGGTTTTCACATGTTGGAAACCTTCAAAGCATCACATCTATCTCAGCTCACCTGGCCATTCTTTGGTTTGTAAGCTCTGAAAACCTTTTCCTTTGAGGCTTCTGCTCTCATTCCATTCTTGGTGGACTCTTCCCCCAGAGTGCCTCTGTAGTGAGTGGACACTTGTGTCATTAGGGCCCTGACA
>NW_007190452.1:1872-3863 GCF_000164805.1 Carlito syrichta
CTATCAGAGCTGCAAGAGTGACCGGACAGATGGCACACCTGTGACCAAGGAAGTTTAGCTTGCTTGCTTTCTAATTTTTTTTGAGTTGGAATCTCACACTGTCACCCAGGCTAAAATGCAGTGGCATGCTCAGCCTCAGCAGCCTTGACCCACTGGACTCAGGTGATTCTTCTTCCTCAGCCTTCCAGGTAGTTGGAAACACAGGTGATCATAACCACATCCAACTATTTTTTTTATATATATATTTATTGTAAAGACGTGTTTTCGCCAAGTTGCCCAGGCTGGTCTCAAAAACCTGGGCTTAGGCAATCCTCTCACCTCGGCTTCCCAATGTCCTGGAATTAAGGTATGAGTCACCATGCCCAGCAAGTTCTGCTTTCTGAATCAGATTTCAGTTGACACATTCCAAACTCTTTGCTAAGTAGGAATTAAAAACTTTATACTTCCCCCAAAAATACTTTCTCCTTGCTTTCTTGTATTTTATCTAACATCATGAAAGTCAGCTTAACACTGTTATTCTTCAAAATTAACTGTGTAAAGTATCCCATCTACAATAGGATTTCACTCTCTTTTAAGGGGATATGCCTCAGGGAGTCCTAGTAGCACATGCATTAAAGTGCAATTATAAGCCGGGCTCAGTGGCTCAGCCTGTAATCCCGTGCCTTGGGAGGCTGAGTTGTGTGGATTGCCTGAGCCCGCAGGTTCGAGACCCACCTGGGCAACTTGGCAAGACCTCATCTCTACAATAAATCAAAAATTAGCCAGGCATGGGAGTGCATGCCTGTAGTTCCAGCTACTTGGAAGGCTGAGGTGGAAGGATCGCCAGAGCCCAGCAGGTCGAGGCTACAGTTCCCGGGAGCGGCCACTGCACTCCAGTCTGGGCAGAGTGAGACTCCAACTCAAAAACAAACAAACAAAAAAGAAAAAGTGCAATTATATGGGAGGAATTACAGTCTTTGGGAACTTAGACAATTCCACATCCTTAATATCCTGCCTAGGAACAGATCGTGGTTTCAAGGGCCTATAGATTTCCCACAATTTTAACTAGAAACATGCTCTTTGATTCTTTTAAAAAGATACTATTTTCTTTATCACAACAAGCAATGTAGTACTTCCCGTGAAGTGGTAGATAGCTTTAGAAGGGACAGGTTGTTGGAGCACCTGTGCTAAGCCCATCTGATAAGCTCACCTCCTTCAATGAATTCAGCCATCAGTATCAGTGAACAGAACAACCTCAATCTCAGGACAACCCAGCACTACTTCCTGGTTACAGCACTCTCAAAATGCACTTGTGTCAATATCTCCAAGGGAGAGTTTTCTTTCTCTTTTTTTTTTTGGAAAGCAGGATTTGTTGAGAGGACAGAAAAGCTGCCACAGTTGGAGGGGACCCAAGGGCATTGCACAAGGAAGAGTTTTTCTATAGGGATGTTCTTGGGTTGTATACATAATCACAGTCTACTTTTTCTCAAACAATCGTGCCAATGTTTCAGTCACACTGTAAACACAAGTGTAATCTGTGGGCCATGTTTGTGGTGTAGAGGACTGCCAAGATAATTTTTTAGGACCCAGTACAAAATGAAATTTTGAGGACCCTTGTTCAAAAATTATTAAGAATTTCAAGATGGTTTATTTCAAGGTCAGTAAACCAAGCAGGAAGTCCCTGAGTGTGGGGTCATTCTCAACTGCTGTGTTGATGTTTGTGAAACCGGTCATGGCAGTGGGCATCCCAGTTTGGGGAGAAACAGGCAGATCATCCCCTGTCCTCTCCCAAAGTACTAATGCCAGCAGTGTGTGTTTGCTAGTCCCTGTACTACTGATGTGCCTGGAAGGGGGTTGGTAGCAGTTAAAGGTATTTTTTTTGAAAGTCAAGCAGCAAACTCTAAAGACCAGCCAGGCTGGTTTTGTTTGAAAAGATCAAATGGCCAGAGACTGATGGCCCTCATGGAAATGCAAAAAATAACTAATTCACAGACTTATCCAAAACCCCTTTT
>NW_007190452.1:4724-5590 GCF_000164805.1 Carlito syrichta
TCAAAAAGTTAGCCAGGCATGGTAGCGCACACCTGTAGTTCCAGCTACTTGGAAGGCTGAGGTGGAAGGATCACTGGAGCCCCAGCAGGTTGAGGCTGCAGTGACCAAAAGAGGCCACTGCACTCCAGTCTGGAAGACAGAGTGAGACTCCAACTAAAATAATAATAATAATAATAATATCTTAAAATTTCCCTTGTGTTTTCTTTTTTGACTCCTGTGTAATTTTTACATGTGTTCTTTAGGCTCCAATATATTATGATTTTTCTAAAGATATCTGTTATTGATTTCTAGTATAATTTTATTTTTGTCTACAAGGAGATATTGTGTGATGCCTTCTCTTTTAAAATTATTAAGGCATGTTTTATGTCCCAGATTGTGTTTTATTTAGAGACTGTTCCATAAGAAACAGAAAAATACATATTCTGCTTTTGTTTGGTAAAGTAGTATTTAAATGTCAATTAAATCCAACTAACTGATGGTTCTGAGTTCTACAGTGTACTTGATTTTCATTGCCTCGATATGTCCATTTCTGATTGAAGCAGGTTACAATCTCCAACTATGATATTGGATTTGTGAATTTCTCCTTAAAATTCAATCAGTTTTAATCTTATGTATTTTGATGCTTTGTTGTTTGGCACATACACGTTGAGGAGTATGTCTTCTTACAGTAGTAACCTTTTTATCATTATGTAATACTCGTCTTCATTTCTGATAACATTCATTTCTCTGAAGTCTGCTCTGACTGAAATTAATATAGCTACTCACTCCCACTTTATTTTGGTTAGTGCTAGAATTGTATACTTTCTCCATTCATTTATTTTTAATCTATATGTGTATTTATATTTAAAGCATATTCCTTGTAGACA
>NW_007190453.1:0-752 GCF_000164805.1 Carlito syrichta
CTCAACATGCTAGGCTCAGGTGATCTTTCTGCCGCAGTTTTCCAAGTAGCTGGAACCACAGGCCTGCACTACCATGCCTGTTTTTTTTTTTTTTTTCATTGTAAAAATTAGGTATTGCCAAGTTGCCCGGGTTGGTCTCAAACACCTAGGCTCTGGCAGTCTTCTCACCTCCACCTCCCAAAATGCTGGGATTACAAGTGTGAGCCACCATGTCCAGCAGCTCGTGAATTTTACCAGTGGGAAAAGCTTTCTTTACACAGCCGGGTGTGTGTGACTCCTCCTAAAAAACAACCTCTTCATACTCCTGCTTATGTTTTGTTTTGCACATGTGATTTTCAATTGCAGCTGTGGATGATGATCACTTTAGGAATAAAAAGCCAAGTGCGGCACTGTTGCTTTGTATTAACTCTTTGATGAATTCTGCCAGGATTTAAGTGAAATTCACCTGCTCTTACATCTTAGGATCTTTTGGGGATCTCTGCACATTGTGTTAGCAACTTCAAAACAATGGCTTTACCTTTCTGGTTTTCACATGTTGGAAACCTTCAAAGCATCACATCTATCTCAGCTCACCTGGCCATTCTTTGGTTTGTAAGCTAACTCTGAAAACCTTTTCCTTTGAGGCTTCTGCTCTCATTCCATTCTTGGTGGACTCTTCCCCCAGAGTGCCTCTGTAGTGAGTGGACACTTGTGTCATTAGGGCCCTGGCCAGACCTTGACCTGGTGCAGGTGTGTCACTGCTGCCTTGTGTA
>NW_007190454.1:0-798 GCF_000164805.1 Carlito syrichta
CAGCTCATGAATTTTACCAATGGGAAAAACTTTCTTTACACAGCCGGGTGTGTGTGACTCCTCCTGAGACAACCTCTTCATACTCCTGCTTATGTTTTGTTTTGCACATGTGATTTTCAATTGCAGCTGTGGATGATGATCACTTTAGGAATAAAAAGCCAAGTGCGGCACTGTTGCTTTGTATTAACTCTTTGATGAATTCTGCCAGGATTTAAGTGAGATTCACCTGCTCTTACATCTTAGGATCTTTTGGGGATCTCTGCACATTGTGTTAGCAACTTCAAGACAATGGCTTTACCTTTCTGGTTTTCACATGTTGGAAACCTTCAAAGCATCACATCTATCTCAGCTCACCTGGCCATTCTTTGGTTTGTAAGCTAACTCTGAAAACCTTTTCCTTTGAGGCTTCTGTTCTCATTCCATTCTTGGTGGACTCTTCCCCCAGAGTGCCTCTGTAGTGAGCGGACACTTGTGTCATTAGGGCCCTGGCAGACCTTGACCTGGTGCAGGTGTGTCACTGCTGCCTTGTGTAGCAGAGCTTCCTGGCATTAATTGGATGGGCCTCCAAATCACAAGCCAAGACACAAGCTCTGCATGTATCAGATCTTCTGCAAGACATTTCATTTTTATCTCTTTATAGTTGTCTCTGCCACTCACTATTCTCGGATGAGGCTAATGAGACGTTGTTTGTGCTGTGATTTTTCTTTCCTAGAAGTTACCTTGTGAAGCTGAGTCTCTTTCACTCCCTCAGGGAGCCTCCTTTCTTCTGCCCTTGGGTTTTGAGGTCATCCTCTCTGG
>NW_007190455.1:0-828 GCF_000164805.1 Carlito syrichta
TTTGCACATGTGATTTTCAATTGCAGCTGTGGATGATGATCACTTTAGGAATAAAAAGCCAAGTGCGGCACTGTTGCTTTGTATTAACTCTTTGATGAATTCTGCCAGGATTTAAGTGAGATTCACCTGCTCTTACATCTTAGGATCTTTTGGGGATCTCTGCACATTGTGTTAGCAACTTCAAGACAATGGCTTTACCTTTCTGGTTTTCACATGTTGGAAACCTTCAAAGCATCACATCTATCTCAGCTCACCTGGCCATTCTTTGGTTTGTAAGCTCTGAAAACCTTTTCCTTTGAGGCTTCTGCTCTCATTCCATTCTTGGTGGACTCTTCCCCCAGAGTGCCTCTGTAGTGAGTGGACACTTGTGTCATTAGGGCCCTGGCAGACCTTGACCTGGTGCAGGTGTGTCACTGCTGCCTTGTGTAGCAAAGCTTCCTGGCATTAATTGGATGGGCCTCCAAATCACAAGCCAAGACACAAGCTCTGCATGTATCAGATCTTCTGCAAGACATTACATTTTTATCTCTTTATAGTTGTCTCTGCCACTCACTATTCTCGGGTGAGGCTAATGAGACGTTGTTTGTGCTGTGATTTTTCTTTCCTAGAAGTTACCTTGTGAAGCTGAGTCTCTTTCACTCCCTCAGGGAGCCTCCTATCTTCTGCCCTTGGGTTTTGAAGTCATCCTCTCTGGGCATCCAATGCAGTGTCCCAATGCTTCCATGAAGCCTTCAAGCTACTCTGTATCTTCAAGCTTTTTTTAAAAATGCTTAATTTTATTTTAAAGATGTGTGATACAATTCAGGATTAGTATACAAATAGACATTG
>NW_007190456.1:0-999 GCF_000164805.1 Carlito syrichta
ATTTATAATGTAATGTATTATGCAAAAGGATTTACAATGTGCAAAAGATTCACACAGATGTCCTTTAATTAATAAACCCCTACTTAATTTTTAATACAATATGATTCATCACATTTCAATTTACTTAAAACCTTCAGTAATCCTGCAGTGGCATAAAAGAATTTGTGAATGTTTCCTTCAAACAATAAGGTGAATTTACCATTAAAAGAATTTCCCCCCAGAGGAAACCTTAAACTACCTAAAATAAAAGAAGAAACAAAAACTAACCAACAAACTGATGCTCATGTTCTGTGTGAATGTATCTAAACTTCAGGCAAATAAATCAGCCATATTACCAAGTACAAAGCCATTGAAATTGTTAGATTTATTTTCAGGAGCCACTGAGACTAAAAAAATATTGAATGGAATAAAAAAATTCAAGGAAACTCAGGGAACAAATTAATTCACTGGATGATTATCTGAAAAACAACATCCCCTGTAGAACAAAGAACTGAAACTATCTAAAAGCACTTCTCAAAGTAACATTTTTGCATGTCAATAAAATAACTAACCTAGAATAAATATATAATTAACAGTATGTTCTCTGTTAAGCCAGTAACAAAGAAACCCTTTAGTGCAGTAAAACAAAGTCCTGTCATATCCCCATTTTTTACAAAGAAGCATGAAAGTCTTTCACAATGGTTCAAACTGTATTTATAGTAACAAGGTAAAGACTTGAGATGAAAGTCAAAAGGATTAAAGTCAAAGCTCCAGCTCAATATGAGTTACAGTTTTGATTTTTATTCTTATAGTGGTCTACAAATATTAAGACAGAAAACACATCCATGTGATTGTAGGATCCTCTGAGACTCTACAACCTTAGAAAAGCCGATAAAACTGATGAAAATGCATCTGGCTTGGCAGTAGACTCCATATTAAATGGTAATGCTCAAAGTAATGACTACACTGCAGAAAGCTGTGGGGAGGGGAGGAGGCAAAAGCCTGAAATTTCTGCAACTG
>NW_007190457.1:0-881 GCF_000164805.1 Carlito syrichta
CCAAGTACAAAGCCATTGAAATTGTTAGATTTATTTCAGGAGCCACTGAGACTAAAAAAATATTGAATGGAATAAAAAAATTCAAGGAAACTCAGGGAACAAATTAATTCACTGGATGATTATCTGAAAAACAACATTCCCTGTAGAACAAAGAACTGAAACTATCTAAAAGCACTTCTCAAAGTAACATTTTTGCATGTCAATAAAATAACTAACCTAGAATAAATATATAATTAACAGTATGTTCTCTGTTAAGCCAGTAACAAAGAAACCCTTTAGTGCAGTAAAACAAAGTCCTGTCATATCCCCATTTTTTACAAAGAAGCATGAAAGTCTTTCACAATGGTTCAAACTGTATTTATAGTAACAAGGTAAAGACTTGAGATGAAAGTCAAAAGGATTAAAGTCAAAGCTCCAGCTCAATATGAGTTACAGTTTTGATTTTTATTCTTATAGTGGTCTACAAATATTAAGACAGAAAACACATCCATGTGATTGTAGGATCCTCTGAGACTCTACAACCTTAGAAAAGCCGATAAAACTGATGAAAATGCATCTGGCTTGGCAGTAGACTCCATATTAAATGGTAATGCTCAAAGTAATGACTACAACTGCAGAAGGCTGTGGGGAGGGGAGGAGGCAAAAGCCTGAAATTTCTGCAACTGACACTGGGCAGAAAGAAAAATAAGGGGAAAAAAGATGTGCTAATACTGTTTGAAAATGGCAGCCTGTTAATAATCATTGCATTCCTGAAAACACAGGCAGATGATACCACCATTCCTTTCTACATGAGCTAAGCAAGCCCACCAAGCACAAGTGTTACATACCTCTTTGAGGAAAATGAGACCACTTCATAGCTGATTCTATATCTAAAACCAATC
>NW_007190458.1:0-806 GCF_000164805.1 Carlito syrichta
AGCACTTCTCAAAGTAACATTTTTGCATGTCAATAAAATAACTAACCTAGAATAAATATATAATTAACAGTATGTTCTCTGTTAAGCCAGTAACAAAGAAACCCTTTAGTGCAGTAAAACAAAGTCCTGTCATATCCCCATTTTTTACAAAGAAGCATGAAAGTCTTTCACAATGGTTCAAACTGTATTTATAGTAACAAGGTAAAGACTTGAGATGAAAGTCAAAAGGATTAAAGTCAAAGCTCCAGCTCAATATGAGTTACAGTTTTGATTTTTATTCTTATAGTGGTCTACAAATATTAAGACAGAAAACACATCCATGTGATTGTAGGATCCTCTGAGACTCTACAACCTTAGAAAAGCCGATAAAACTGATGAAAATGCATCTGGCTTGGCAGTAGACTCCATATTAAATGGTAATGCTCAAAGTAATGACTACAACTGCAGAAGGCTGTGGGGAGGGGAGGAGGCAAAAGGCTGAAATTTCTGCAACTGACACTGGGCAGAAAGAAAAATAAGGGGAAAAAAGATGTGCTAATACTGTTTGAAAATGGCAGCCTGTTAATAATCATTGCATTCCTGAAAACACAGGCAGATGATACCACCATTCCTTTCTACATGAGCTAAGCAAGCCCACCAAGCACAAGCGTTACATACCTCTTTGAGGAAAATGAGACCACTTCATAGCTGAATCTATATCTAAAACCAATCCCTGGAGTTACCACTGAGAGCTTGTAGATTTGAAAATTGTAGACTTTTCTCACTAAGAAAGAAAACTGAAATTCTTTTGTCACTGGAAATTCTTA
>NW_007190459.1:0-763 GCF_000164805.1 Carlito syrichta
CATCCATGTGATTGTAGGATCCTCTGAGACTCTACAACCTTAGAAAAGCCGATAAAACTGATGAAAATGCATCTGGCTTGGCAGTAGACTCCATATTAAATGGTAATGCTCAAAGTAATGACTACAACTGCAGAAGGCTGTGGGGAGGGGAGGAGGCAAAAGGCTGAAATTTCTGCAACTGACACTGGGCAGAAAGAAAAATAAGGGGAAAAAAGATGTGCTAATACTGTTTGAAAATGGCAGCCTGTTAATAATCATTGCATTCCTGAAAACACAGGTAGATGATACCACCATTCCTTTCTACATGAGCTAAGCAAGCCCACCAAGCACAAGCGTTACATACCTCTTTGAGGAAAATGAGACCACTTCATAGCTGAATCTATATCTAAAACCAATCCCTGGAGTTACCACTGAGAGCTTGTAGATTTGAAAATTGTAGACTTTTCTCACTAAGAAAGAAAACTGAAATTCTTTTGTCAACTGGAAATTCTTAGTTACTCTAGAAAGAATTGTACTTCTACATATATATTTTTCTTTTAAAAAAGCAAAACCACATTTAAACATAAGCTTTTAGTCACAGTCCAAATATCTATTTGCCATTTCCTCTCCCTTGATGACTTCTCTTTCAAGAAATCACACACACACATACACACACACACACACTCACACACACTCACTTCAACAGGAGAGATATACATTATATATATATATTCTGTATGAAGTAGAGATTCTTCCTGTCTTTAGGTCACAAAGTGCAAAAACC
>NW_007190460.1:0-759 GCF_000164805.1 Carlito syrichta
CGGTTGGGGATAGAAATGTTCCTTTTGAAGGGATTGATTTCTAAGAAGGGCGCATGACTCCCATTATAACTTCCTTTCCTATTAATACGTGAGAGGCCATTGTACATTTGGTTTCTACTTTGACACTACTACATTTCTCACATAAATGCTGAATGATTTATTCTGCACAAATTGAAATGTGTTGAGATTCCAGACGTGTATCATCCTAAGTCAACTTCACATTGAGGATCAGAGTACCTATGGTGGCTATTCAGAAGACGGAATGCATAATAAATCTTAACGATTTCAGAAGAAAAACTGTAGAATAATTTAACATATCTTTTCCCTTTCTTAAAACTTTTGTACATATTCTTGGGACACGCTGTGTTTTCTGCTGGTGAATTTTAATTTAAACTTACAGATATGCAACCCCTACTCAAAAGGTTCCCCAATTTGAAGGAAATATAAAATGATATTTCCCTTGTATTTTAAACCAATTTCTATTTTTCAAAGTGTATTTCCACTGAATCCCCGAGGATTTTCTCTACCTAAGACATAATGGTGTACTCTGCAACAATGTCTCGGATTAATGTGATACTTTTTACCGACAAGCCTTGAAAATCATGCGCACACACAAAAAGAGACCACTGGGAGCCCTATGTTTAGAAACCAAAATAACATGGAGATTTAGAAAGAAGAATTTGGGCTCCTCATTCATATAAAAATTTAGATAATCGAAAATTCTAGAAAACTGACTTTGATGTTAGCGAAGCGATGTTC
>NW_007190461.1:0-774 GCF_000164805.1 Carlito syrichta
TCAGACATATCAAGTCATGTAAAATGAATTTAAACTCTCTCCGTGTTAACATAAGATGAGAAGGTGAAAAAGATAGATGGATTTGTCAATGCAAAGATCTTAGTGCATGCCAGGCTTGGTTCACTAACAACCTTCAGCAGTTGATAACTCCTAATTATAGAATTAATAAAATTAAAAAGACAATTGTAATTAAGGTGTGTGTTGGAATATAAAATCCTTACTTCATTTGTGAACAGAAAGAACTGGTATCCTCACAGTTTAAGGAATGGTCATTTTCCTTGTCTTTGATAACCACCTGCACCCACTGCACAGGGTCCTTTAATGTCTTGTCAATTTATCAGTAAAGTCCTATGTCTGCTGTAACTTTTATAATAAAATTTGCTAATAATACTTTGCTGACTTATGTGAGCCTTCTAACTTTTTCAGTTCAAACTTTTCTAGGCCAAGTGCAGTGCCTCAAGCCTGTAATCCCAGCACTTTGGGAGGCCAAGGTGAGGGGATTGTCTGAGCCCACCAGTGTGAGAACAGCCTGGACAACTTGGCAAGATCGCATCTCTACAATAAATTAAAAAATGAGCCTGGTGTGCTAGTGCACACCTGTAGTTTTGGCTACTTGGAAGACAGAGGCAGAAGGATTGCCGGAGCCTGGCACATCAACGCTGGGTGGCTATGAGCATGCTACTATACTCCGGCCTGGGCCATGGAGTGAGACTCCAACTCAAAAAAGATTTATAAGACAATACTATACTTTGTATACAGAGAGCTTTTGGGGGG
>NW_007190462.1:0-1008 GCF_000164805.1 Carlito syrichta
GGGGCTCAGGAAGCCTTCCACCTCAGCTTCCCAGGGCCTGGGGCTGACAGCCTTGAGTCACTGTGCCCTGCCTGGACTCACATGTTCTTTTGGTGGGGCGACACATAAGCATTCCCTAGGATGGAGACCATCACATACCTTGTAGCTCAGACCCTGGGTGCCACCATGAACAACTCGAGTGTTTGTGTTCCAGGGAATGACGAGGACTCACTACGTGGCCCAGGCTGGTCTCAAATTCCCAGACTCCATCAGTTCCCCACCTTGGCCTCCCAAAGCCACAACTCGGGTGTCTGCCGATCTACTGTCTTTCCTGAACTCTACATCCAAGGCTGTGGCCTCCTTCCCAAATGATCTCTGTTTGTTCATGATGATCCCAGCCCCATACATAAATGGATGCTCTTCTTTTCTTTCCTTTTTTTTTTTCATTAATCAGTATTTTTTATTATGGTTTTGTGGGGTACAGTTAAGGGTTAGGTGTACAATGACGTTTCATTCAGGCACCCTGTAGATAAGAAGTGCTTTCCCATCCCCCGACAGATATTTGCTACTGTTAATCCCATCCTCCTCCCCCCCATAGTTTCCCAGTACCATCCGTCATTTTCTCATAGTATTGCATTGGATGTTCAAGGTCCATTATATGAGTGAGAACATGTGATATTCGGATTTTTGTTTTTGTGAGAGGTCACTCAGTATTATAGACTCTAGTTCCATCCAGATTGCAGCGAAATTCATGATTTTGTTCCTTTTTATGGCTGCGTAGTATTCCATCGTGTATATGTACCACATTTTTTAAATCCAGTCCTCTTTTGATGGGCAGCATGGTTGTTTCCAGGTTCTTGCTATTGTGAACAATGCTGCGATAAACATACGTGTGCAGGTATCTTTTTTATAGAGTGATTTGTGTTCTGCAGGGGTATATTCCCAGTAAGGGGGATTGCAGGGTCATATGGAAGGTCAATTTTTAAAAGCTTTTAGGAATCGCCACCCTGCTTTCCACAGAGGTTGCAC
>NW_007190463.1:0-776 GCF_000164805.1 Carlito syrichta
CAACTTGGCAAGACGTCATCTATACAATAAATCAAAAACTTAGCTGAGCATGGCAGCATGCACCTGTAGTTCTGGCTACTTGGAAGGGTGAGGTGGAAGGATCACCTGAGCCCAGTATGTCAACACTGGGGTGGCCATGAGCACGCCACTGCACTCCAGCCTCCAATTTTAAAAATGTGTTTAAAAATGGAAGTGATAACTATAGTTCTCCACCTGACAACAGCAGATCACACACTCAATCTCACATAAAATATTCAGCAAAGACTGTTAATGGAAAATAAAACACACCTTAACACATCTAAAAAATAAGATCATACAATGTCTGCTTTCAGACCATAATGGAATTATTCCAGATCAAAATTCAAAAGAAACTGGAAAAATTCTTAAATATTTGGAGGTTAAACAACACATTTCTAAGCAACACGTGGGTCATGAGGAGATATGAAGAGAAATTAAAAATATATTTTGAACTTAATTTAAAGGAAAATACAATTTATTAAAATGTGTGACATACAACAAAAGCAGTGCTTAGAGGGACATGTATAGCATTGAATACATGTATTAGAAAAAAGAGAGATAAAACAATAATATAAGCTTCCACATCAGGAAACTAAAAAAAAAGAGAAAATTAAATCTAAAGGAGAGCCGGACTCAGTGACTAAGCCTGTAATCCCGTGCCTTGGGACGCTGAGGTGAGTGGATTGCCTAAAACCGCGGGCTCGAGACCTGCCTGGACAACTTGGTGAGACCTCATCTCTACAATAAATTAAAAATTA
>NW_007190464.1:0-775 GCF_000164805.1 Carlito syrichta
CACCTGAATTCACGCTCCTCTCATTGCAAACTAGTACACACACTGACCAACCTCTCCCCTGCCCCACAGGCGCTGATAGGCAGTCACCCTTTCACTCCCCGTCCCATCTCCTTCCCAGCACTTCCTGGGCAACTCTCAGCCTCTTGACCTCTCCTGGCTGGCCCAGGTCCTTCTCCTGCCTCCCTCCAGCATGCTTTTTCTCTTGACCTTTCTAAGAAGTCTCACCGAGAAAATCTCCATAAGATGCAAATTTAGCCACCCAACCACAGAATGTTCACATGAAAACTGGCCTCCTGCAGGGTAGATGCTCTGACGACTTTCCTTCTGTTTCGTTAATAAATGGAACAGAAGTCAGAAGCAAGAGGCCTCGTCCACTGGAGGTTAAAGAGTAGCCGCAAGGGCAGGGGTGGGTTGGTGTGGCCTCAGCACAGGGGATGCCCAGAAGATCCCACCTTCCTCTGCAGTCCCTAGTCCTCTCCGCACTCCCGTCCCATCTTCCAGCGCAGTGGGCAAAACTTGCACCACACAGGAACAAACTGGGAGCCTCAGCAGTACCAGACCCTGCCAGTGTTGGTTTGTTTTTGCAGCAAATCTAAATGATCAGCTATCACTTCTGTGAAAGTTTAACATTCAGATTGGACAATTCCTCTCACACCCAACTCCATAAGAGTGGAGAAAGGCAGGGGAAAAAACACTCAGGACACGCAACATTGTTCTAGGAATGCAGTTCTCTGCAAGTCCAGCTGCCGACACTGGCGGTGTCACCTAAAAACAC
>NW_007190465.1:0-515 GCF_000164805.1 Carlito syrichta
CGCTCTGACGACTTTCCTTCTGTTTCGTTAATAAATGGAACAGAAGTCAGAAGCAAGAGGCCTCGTCCACTGGAGGTTAAAGAGTAGCCGCAAGGGCAGGGGTGGGTTGGTGTGGCCTCAGCACAGGGGATGCCCAGAAGATCCCACCTTCCTCTGCAGTCCCTAGTCCTCTCCGCACTCCCGTCCCATCTTCCAGCGCAGTGGGCAAAACTTGCACCACACAGGAACAAACTGGGAGCCTCAGCAGTACCAGACCCTGCCAGTGTTGGTTTGTTTTTGCAGCAAATCTAAATGATCAGCTATCACTTCTGTGAAAGTTTAACATTCAGATTGGACAATTCCTCTCACACCCAACTCCATAAGAGTGGAGAAAGCAGGGGAAAAAACACTCAGGACACGCAACATTGTTCTAGGAATGCAGTTCTCTGCAAGTCCAGCTGCCGACACTGGCGGTTGTCACCTAAAAACACTTTTGTTTTTCTTTGAGTTGGAGTCTCGCTCTGTCGCCCAGACTG
>NW_007190466.1:0-852 GCF_000164805.1 Carlito syrichta
TCTACCTAAATAAATGATTTTACTTGTTTCAAGTAAGGAAAGAAATAAATAACTGCTATGCTCATCTTAACATAAACAGAGCAGAAAAAAGCAAATATGATTATGAAAAATTATTGCATTGTTATGTGAAAGCATCAGTGTGCCAGAACACATTGCAATCTGCTAGAACATTCCTCAAGCAACTCTAAGGTTAACATAAGCTGGTTAACCTGTTCACTCATTGTCTTCCTTTCAACAAGCATATTTAAACAACTGCTAAGAGTCAGATATTAGGCCAATAGAAATATTAACTCATCAACAGGTCCTTCTTTCAGAATATCATGGGGAATATATTTTTTTCTCTGAAATGATGGAATGCTCATTTGAATCATGTTTGTGTGTTTGAGAAACATTAAAATAATCTCTTAGAAGGATAGCTTCTTTTTTTAACTTTTGTAAACATGACAGAAAAAATTCAATAATTTTTTTAAATAGCTTGAAGATATGGGGAAACTTGGTTTTTAATTTTAGCCCTGCCACTTAAAATAGAGTGTCCTCAGGAAAGTTACTGAACTCTAATTTTTCATGTGTAAAAAAATGAAAAATATAGACCGGGTACAGTGGCTCACCTGTAATCCCAGCATTGCAAGGTAAAGGTGAGAGGATTGCCTGAGCCCAGAGGTTTGAGAATGGCCTGTATAATTTGGTGAGAACTTATCTCTAAAATAAATAAAAAATTAGCCGGGCATGGTGGAGTGTGCCTGTGGTTCCAGTTACTTGGAAGGCTGAGCCCAGCAGGTCGAGCCTGCAATGACCATGAGTGTGTCACTGCGCTCTAGCCTGGGCAACAAAGTGAGACTCCAGCTCAAAAAA
>NW_007190467.1:0-749 GCF_000164805.1 Carlito syrichta
GTTCACTCATTGTCTTCCTTTCACAAGCATATTTAAACAACTGCTAAGAGTCAGATATTAGGCCAATAGAAATATTAACTCATCAACAGGTCCTTCTTTCAGAATATCATGGGGAATATATTTTTTTCTCTGAAATGATGGAATGCTCATTTGAATCATGTTTGTGTGTTTGAGAAACATTAAAATAATCTCTTAGAAGGATAGCTTCTTTTTTTAACTTTTGTAAACATGACAGAAAAAATTCAATAATTTTTTTAAATAGCTTGAAGATATGGGGAAACTTGGTTTTTAATTTTAGCCCTGCCACTTAAAATAGAGTGTCCTCAGGAAAGTTACTGAACTCTAATTTTTCATGTGTAAAAAAATGAAAAATATAGACCGGGTACGGTGGCTCACCTGTAATCCCAGCATTGCAAGGTAAAGGTGAGAGGATTGCCTGAGCCCAGAGGTTTGAGAATGGCCTGGATAATTTGGTGAGAACTTATCTCTAAAATAAATAAAAAATTAGCCGGGCATGGTGGAGTGTGCCTGTGGTTCCAGTTACTTGGAAGGCTGAGCCCAGCAGGTCGAGCCTGCAATGACCATGAGTGTGTCACTGCGCTCTAGCCTGGGGCAACAAAGTGAGACTCCAGCTCAAAAAAAGAAAAAAAGAAAACATACAAAACCTTGTCTTGTAGGTTGTGGTAAAGATAAATGAATTATATGTAAAAATTCTAATACACTAATTTAGCATATAAAACTATCTCGGT
>NW_007190468.1:0-1974 GCF_000164805.1 Carlito syrichta
CCACACAAAAAATTTGAAAGGGAGAAACATTTCAGAATGCACCCAGGGAATTCACCAAGTAATGCCTTCTGCTCACTGTGGGGTTCCCATCGCCCCCTGGGTGGCAGCGTAGAGCTGCACATGGGCAAAGCGTGTCCCATGAGAGAACTCTTAGTTCAAACAGAGGCGCTCTGCACAGCCGAAGTCCAAATGAGAAGAAAACCGCGAGACTCAGACTCATGTGTTGCAGCATGCACCAAGTGAGAATAACATAGATAGCCCCTAAAGAGCGCTGCACATTTTGAAAAGCTCCTTCCCCGGGAAGATGCACATGCACAACAAGCCTCACAGAGGCCGTCTACGCTTATTCAGCAAGGCCAACGCGAGAGTGACTGCATTTCCTAGCCTAGAGGAACGCCAAGGGGTAAAACGTTTCAGGGCTCAAACAGAAGGCAAGCACTGCTTTTCTACAAGTGAGTGTGTAGCACTCATTTCACTCAGTCTGACACCATTGACATGCTCATCCCTACATGTGAAGTATCGACATAACATGCTCGGCTATGCTCATTCAAGCCGTACCTTGAGAATCGTGTATTACACCGTACAGCACACAAGAATCAAACTACTGGAAAATACATCACAATGCAGTAAACATTTGACACAGCATTCCCCAAGCTGATGCACACTCACAGCCAGCAAGCCAAGCCTGTCAGCTCTTCCTCGTAAATGCCAACGGAAGAGCAATGGCTTTGGATAGGAGACGGACAGGTCAAATCAAAAACACTTTAGAATTCAGTAGGTGAACAAATCATGCTTTCCCAAAGATGACAGCGAACCGGTCATGGCGCTCAGTGTGGCACCATGGAGTTGTGCACTTTGTATACAGGAAACGTTGCATACAGCTCTGCTAGGCCTTTGCATTCAATGTAGGATAATACACGCTGAAAAACAGGGAGAATCAGGCGTCACGCCAAAGACCAAGCCACTATAATACTTGTTGCCCCCCCATTCAGTGACGTGCCGTTTGGAGGAATGTCTCCCATGGAAGACTGTTGTTTTCCGGAAAGCAAACAATGGCTCTCGGGCCTCGTTGGCAAATGAACCCGCAGAGCCATTGTATTCCGTGTGAGACGCCCGTGTCAAAAGAGAAAACTTTTCAGCATTCTCCGCTGAATGAAGCATGCTTGGCTACCCATGGCTGTGGAGATCTGGATCCAGTCAGTGCAGCAGCTGAAGTTGCACTCTGGTCACCAAATGCTCCCCGCCTAGTATAGTGCATATACAGGAGAGCTCTGAGAATCAGGGAGGAGAGCACGCAGAAAGCCAGTGTATACAGACTGCCAATGAAGTGCAGTGCAGCGCAGGCTTCAATAGCGTGTCCCCAGGAAGACCCAGCTTCACCCCCAGTGTAACAGACGCTCTCCGTGCTTACTCGGCAATGAAAACGGCACAGCCTTGGTAGTCCTTATTAGGTTTAAACGCCATAGGGAAAAACAACTTAGAATTCTCCCCATCCACACATAATGCTCTCCTGCTCGTGACTGTGGAGCACTTGTGTCACTCATTGCGGCACTATGCCTTGCAGATTTCTCTCCGTGAAACACGGAGGTTTCACGCTCGTACGCAAAGGCCCTCTATGGAAAGGAACACAAATCAAGGGGAAAGAGTGAGAATGAGGTGTTACAGCAGGCGGCAATGAAGAATAATAGTCACAGCAAAGAGGTGACACTGCAGCACACATTGGGCACAGACTTAAGCCAGGAAGGTGCCCGTGCACCCCAGGCCTAAGAAAGGCCACTCCCACCAGCAATCCACAGTCTCATTGCTTTCCCTGACAGGAGAAGGTGTCAAGAAAGAGCAATTCAGAATTCCCCCGGGTCACACATAATGCCTTCCCACAAGTAACTGTGAATGTCTCAGATCCCTCATTGTGGCACAGGGGAGATGAGCATTCCCGCATGGGAGAGGTTGACCAAGCCGCACGCCAAAGCAGTC
>NW_007190469.1:0-794 GCF_000164805.1 Carlito syrichta
CAAAGCCAGTGTATACAGACTGCCAATGAAGTGCAGTGCAGCGCAGGCTTCAATAGCGTGTCCCCAGGAAGACCCAGCTTCACCCCCAGTGTAACAGAGGCTCTCCGTGCTTACTCGGCAATGAAAACGGCACAGCCTTGGTAGTCCTTATTAGGTTTAAACGCCATAGGGAAAAACAACTTAGAATTCTCCCCATCCACACATAATGCTGTCCTGCTCGTGACTGTGGAGCACTTGTGTCACTCATTGCGGCACTATGTCTTGCAGATTTCTCTCCGTGAAACACGGAGGTTTCACGCTCGTACGCAAAGGCCCTCTATGGAAAGGAACACAAATCAAGGGGAAAGAGTGAGAATGAGGTATTACAGCAGGCGGCAATGAAGAATAATGGTCACAGCAAAGAGGTGACACTGCAGCACACATTGGGCACAGACTTAAGGCAGGACGGTGCCCGTGCACCCCAGGCCTAAGAAAGGCCACTCCGACCAGCAATCCACAGTCTCATTGCTTTCCCTGACAGGAGAAGGTGTAAAAAAAAGCAATTCAGAATTCCCCCGGGTCACACATAATGCCTTCCCACAAGTAACTGTGAATGTCTCAGATCCCTCATTGTGGCACAGGGCAGATGAGCTTTCCCGCATGGGAGAGGTTGACAAGCCGCACGCCAAAGCAGTCACCCTGTAGAGCTTAAGATACACGAAAGGGAACAAGTGGGAAGGAGGAAAGACAGCACGCACACTCAGTAGCAGAACCTCACAGTGCAGCACACTTCTCACACAGCACTTTCCAAGGGA
>NW_007190470.1:0-847 GCF_000164805.1 Carlito syrichta
TCATTAGTGTTTACTTCACTCTGTGTCTTGCGATCCTAGGATTACCTAAGCCATTTTCATAATTGTAACCTCTTTAGCTAATCAGCGGGCACCAACATTCCCTTGAAGAGTGAAGGCTCATCATTCACTCAATCTTTGACTCAGCAAATAGTTTTGTGTAAAATAAAGCAGAGGATCCAAAGCAGAAGGATGGTCAGTGCCCTGCCCTTCAGCCTGCAACAGATGGGGAGCCCAACTCAAAAAACAAAACAAAACAAAACAAAGCAGAAAGAAAGAGGAAGAAAAGAGAGAGGGAGGAAAAAAGAGCCTAGGGCCTGATGGCTTCACAGCTGAATTTGTCCAAGCAGGTGAAAAGCAAATATAAGTTTCATTTAAACTCTTCACCAAAATCGAAGAGGCAGAAATAATTCCCAACTGACTACATGAGCCCAGAACTACTCTGATAGCAAAACAAGACAGACACACGCAAAGTAAAAACAAAGAATACCACAGACCAATATCACTGATGTACACAGGCATGACAAAGTCTTAGCGAAAACCAAGTAAAACAGAACACTGCTTTGGTGCCTATTGTTAGAAATAGCAATTGAGGTGATTTTGGCCTTTTCTATATTCATTAGTAAAGGGGTATAAGTTTCTTCATTATATTCTCTATGTTTGCAATCATATAACCTTAAGTTTTTAATGGAGGAAGCATACCAAAATCATAATAAAATTGTTCTTTTTGTGCTTACTATCTGACTAAAGAAACGAAATGTCTGGCATTTAGCTGAAGGTAAATGTTAACTTAATTATCAAGGTATAATATTTTAACCTCATTTTAGCCCATTTGCCTGTATTTCCAAAA
>NW_007190471.1:0-816 GCF_000164805.1 Carlito syrichta
TCATAGGATTACCTAAGCCATTTTCATAATTGTAACCTCTTTAGGTAATCAGCGGGCACCAACATTCCCTTGAAGAGTGAAGGCTCATCATTCACTCAATCTTTGACTCAGCATATAGTTTGGTGTAAAATAAAGCAGAGGATCCAAAGCAGAAGGATGGTCAGTGCCCTGCCCTTCAGCCTGCAACAGATGGGGAGCCCAACTCAAAAAACAAACCAAAAAAAACAAAGCAGAAAGAAAGAGGAAGAAAACAGAGAGGGAGGAAAAAAGAGCCTAGGGCCTGATGGCTTCACAGCTGAATTTGTCCAAGCAGGTGAAAAGCAAATATAAGTTTCATTTAAACTCTTCACCAAAATCGAAGAGGCAGAAATAATTCCCAACTGACTACATGAGCCCAGAACTACTCTGATAGCAAAACAGGACAGACACACGCAAAGTAAAAACAAAGAATACCACAGACCAATATCACTGATGTACACAGGCATGACAAAGTCTTAGCGAAAACCAAGTTAAACAGAACACTGCTTTTGTGCCTATTGTTAGAAATAGCAATTGAGGTGATTTTGGCCTTTTCTATATTCATTAGTAAAGGGGTATAAGTTTCATCATTATATTCTCTAAGTTTGCAATCATATAACCTTAAGTTTTTAATGGAGGAAGCATACCAAAATCATAATAAAATTGTTCTTTTTGTGCTTACTATCTGACTAAAGATACGAAATTTCTGGCATTTAGCTGAAGTAAATATTTACTTAATTATCAGGTATAGTATTTTTAACCTCATTTTAGCCTACTTTGCCTGTATTCCAAAAAAGT
>NW_007190472.1:0-754 GCF_000164805.1 Carlito syrichta
CAGTTAGATAGTGACAGGAGCTGTAGAAGCAAGCAGGTGGTTAGCTAAGCATCTCTCTCTCTTTTCAGGTAGGTACAAGGCTTCCCCTGTGGTCTCTCTCTGTGGCTTCTTTACAGCATAAAGCACACCAGCTCCCAAGGGAAAAATACATCACCTTTTATGACTGGGGAAGTCACACACTTCTACCACCTTCACTGACAAGTCATAAGCCCACCCAAATTCAAGGGTAGGGGATTAGACTATACCTGTAGATGGGATGGGATAATGACAAGCATAGGAGATACTGTTGTAGCCATTTAAAAAAATATATGATCTTCCACAGAGGGCCTGGCACACAGTAAAGTATTTAATACATGTTAAATAAATGAAACAAAATGAGATTCACAGTTATTTATTTTATCCCATTAGGGAATATTAGGCAAATGTGTATAAAATAATATCTATGAAGCTGGGCTCGGTGGCTCAGCCTGTAATCCCGCGCATTGGGAGGCTGAGGTGAGTGAATTGCCTGAGCCTGCGGGTTCGAGACCTGCCTGGGCAACTAGGTGAGACCTCATCTCTACAACAAATCAAAAAATTAGCCAGGTGTGGTAGCGCGTGCCTGTAGTAACAGCTACTTGGAAGACTGAGGCAGAAGGATCGCCAGAGCCCAGCAGGTTGAGGCTACGGTGGCTGGGAGCGGCCACTGTACTCTAGTCTGGGCGACAGAGTGAGACTCCAACTCAATAATAATAATAATAGGCTGAGGTGAGTG
>NW_007190473.1:0-789 GCF_000164805.1 Carlito syrichta
GGTTAGCTAAGCATCTCTCTCTCTTTTCAGGTAGGTACAAGTCTCCCCTGTAGTCTCTCTCTGTGGCTTCTTTACAGCATAAAGCACACCAGCTCCCAAGGGAAAAATACATCACCTTTTATGACTGAGGAAGTCACACACTTCTACCACCTTCACTGACAAGTCATAAGCCCACCCAAATTCAAGGGTAGGGGATTAGACTATACCTGTAGATGGGATGGGATGATGACAAGCATAGGAGATACTGTTGTAGCCATTTAAAAAAATATATGATCTTCCACAGTGGGCCTGACACACAGTAAAGTATTTAATACATGTTAAATAAATGAAACAAAATGAGATTCACAGTTATTTATTTTATCCCATTAGGGAATATTAGGCAAATGTGTATAAAATAATATCTATGAAGCTGGGCTCGGTGGCTCAGCCTGTAATCCCGCGCATTGGGAGGCTGAGGTGAGTGAATTGCCTGAGCCTGCGGGTTCGAGACCTGCCTGGGCAACTAGGTGAGACCTCATCTCTACAACAAATCAAAAAATTAGCCAGGTGTGGTAGCGCGTGCCTGTAGTAACAGCTACTTGGAAGACTGAGGCAGAAGGATCGCCAGAGCCCAGCAGGTTGAGGCTACGGTGGCTGGGAGCGGCCACTGTACTCTAGTCTGGGCGACAGAGTGAGACTCCAACTCAATAATAATAATAATAGGCTGAGGTGAGTGAATTGCCTGAGCCTGCGGGTTCGAGACCTGCCTGGGCAACTAGGTGAGACCTCATCTCTACAACAAATCAAAAA
>NW_007190474.1:0-872 GCF_000164805.1 Carlito syrichta
CGTCTACTCTGTGCGACAGAGTTAGACTCTGATTCTAACAATCAAGCCACAAAATAAAATTTTAAAAAACATTGAAAAATGGAACGTGAATAATGTTGGAAAAATCATGAAGAAAGAGGCATTGCGTATGTTTATACTGTTAGAAGTGTGAGTTAGGCTTTACAATTGTGAAACACTGTGGGGTTAGCTGTTCATGTGCTAACAGCCTACAGTATAGAAACTGCAATCTTAGGAATACATTTGAGAGAAATCATCCCCTATGTAAAGAAAAGAGATGGACTATAATAGTTATGACATCATAGTTTCAGAGCTACGTTCTCAAAACCATACAAATGTTCATCCACGAGTTTCAAAAACATATTTGAGAGTCATCAGAAAATGACGAAATATGAATAACGTACATTCACATGGTTGCATGTAGGAAACCAAATTTTTCTCAAAACCAAATTCATGCTTACCATGATATGACCTCCTATACTGCGATAAAAGAAGTAAAACAAGCTACTTTTTTGGAAATACAGGCAAATAGGCTAAAATGAGGTTAAAATATTATACCTTCATAATTAAGTTAATATTTACCTTCAGCTAAATGCCAGAAATTTCGTTTCTTTAGTCAGATAGTAAGCACAAAAAGAACAATTTTATTATGATTTTGGTATGCTTCCTCCATTAAAAACTTAAGGTTATATGATTGCAAACATAGAGAATATAATGAAGAAACTTATACCCCTTTACTAATGAATATAGAAAAGGCCAAAATCACCTCAATTGCTATTTCTAACAATAGGCACAAAAGCAGTGTTCTGTTTAACTTGGTTTTCGCTAAGACTTTGTCATGCCTGTGTACATCAGTGATATTGGTCTGTGGTATT
>NW_007190475.1:0-740 GCF_000164805.1 Carlito syrichta
TCCCATTGAACAAGTTTTCTCTTCACTTAGTTGATCATTTTTTTCCACTGCGCTGAAGCTTTTCAGTTTAAGTCTCATTTGTTAAGTTTCGGTTTTGTTGCCTACGCTTTTGAGGTCTTATACATTCTTTGCCTAGACCATGTCCAGCAGAGGTTTTCCTACATTTTCTTCTAGCATTTTTATAGTTTCAGGTCATACATTTAAATCTTTAATCCATTTTGAGTTGATTTTTATGTATGGTGAGAAATGGGGTCCAGTTTCATCCTTCTGTATATGACTGTCTTTTCTTTCCAGCACCATTTATTCGAGAGGGTGTTCTTTATTCATTTTCCCTACTCATATTTTTTACAGAAGCGTAAGAGAGAGTATCCATGTCTTACCACCTTATTAAACTGCTCATGGGCAGTAGAATATTGCAACAAGGAGCTTCTCATGAGTCCATTCATGTAGGAAATAATGCAGGAGGTGTGCCTCTACTATTTATTTGTTACTTCTAGGAGTGAGAACGAGAAAATATATCATGTGTAAGACTGAGATGAAGAATATTTGTATGACCTAAGCAGGAAAAACATAAGGGACATTCATTTCAAGGGATCTGATTTAATGTTCAGGGAGGTCAGCATGGCCCACACAAGGGTGAATGTGCCATGGGAACATCTCCCACCTTGCACCATCCTCTCCTCCTTCCCCAAACACTCACTCACTGAACTCAAAGACTCTCATGAAGCATCTGTGTGATG
>NW_007190476.1:0-837 GCF_000164805.1 Carlito syrichta
GCCTAGACCATGTCCAGCAGAGGTTTTCCTACATTTTCTTCTAGCATTTTTATAGTTTCAGGTCATACATTTAAATCTTTAATCCATTTTGAGTTGATTTTTATGTATGGTGAGAAATGGGGTCCAGTTTCATCCTTCTGTATATGACTGTCTTGTCTTTCCAGCACCATTTATTCGAGAGGGTGTTCTTTATTCATTTTCCCTACTCATATTTTTTACAGAAGCGTAAGAGAGAGTATCCATGTCTTACCACCTTATTAAACTGCTCATGGGCAGTAGAATATTGCAACAAGGAGCTTCTCATGAGTCCATTCATGTAGGAAATAATGCAGGAGGTGTGCCTCTACTATTTATTTGTTACTTCTAGGAGTGAGAACGAGAAAATATATCATGTGTAAGACTGAGATGAAGAATATTTGTATGACCTAAGCAGGAAAAACATAAGGGACATTCATTTCAAGGGATCTGATTTAATGTTCAGGGAGGTCAGCATGGCCAACACAAGGGTGAATGTGCCATGGGAACTTCTCCCACCTTGCACCATCCTCTCCTCCTTCCCCAAACACTCACTCGCTGAACTCAAAGACTCTCATGAAGCATCTGTGTGATGTGCCTGAGCACCGATGGGCCAAAATAAATGGATACCCTGACTATCTCTATTGCTATGATGAAATTTTTCTCCTGATGCTGTTGTCTCCAAACTTTGCCCAAGATGAAAAATGAAACAAAGAGAAGTGGAAGCATCTGTGTGTTTTCCTACTCACGACAGGAGAGCTGTTAAAAAAAACTGGAGCAACCTTCAGGGTCCACTGCAGAGGCTGGACTGGGGGGGGCAGG
>NW_007190477.1:0-527 GCF_000164805.1 Carlito syrichta
GAAAGAAAGAAACAAAGAAAGGAAAGAAGGAAGGAAGGAAGGAAGGAAGGAAGGAAGAAAGAAAGAAAGAAAGAAAGAAGGAGAGAAAGAAGGAAGGAAAGAAAAGAAAGAAAAGAATAAGAAAGAAATCGATTCTTCTGCAAAACGAATGCCCTCAGTCCTTCCCTGCCAATCAATCACATGTGAATGTCCCCCAAGCTCAGAATCTTTCACCCACAACCCCCCCATGGATGCTTGCGCTTTGGTGCGGGAGTTCCCAAGGCTCCCTGGCCATGTTCCTGCTGGCTCCCCTCTCGAGGTGTGAAATGTGCCTCAGGCTGGCAGAACCTCCGACTCGGCGAAAGGACCTTTCACCAAGATAGGCAAGGGACACATTCCTCATCTGGGGACATTTCTTCCCTCCAATCCAATTTTTCCTGGATCTAAAAACAGTTGCTCTGTGAACACATCATGTGAAGTTGTCAAACTGTGTACGATTCTGATGTTTTTGGAGAAAGGGTGTGACTCTGTGACCAAGGCAGGGGCCA
>NW_007190478.1:0-762 GCF_000164805.1 Carlito syrichta
GCTTGTTTTACTTCTTTTATCGCAGTATAGGAGGTCATATCATGGTAAGCATGAATTTGGTTTTGAGAAAAATTTGGTTTCCTACATGCAACCATGTGAATGTACGTTATTCATATTTCATCATTTTCTGATGACTCTCAAATATGTTTTTGAAACTCGTGGATGAACATTTGTACGGTTTTGAGAACGTAGCTCTGAAACTATGATGTCATGACGATTATAGTCCATCTCTTTTCTTTACATAGGGGATGATTTCTCTCAAATGTATTCCTAAGATTGCAGTTTCTATACTGTAGGCTGTTAGCACATGAACAGCTAACCCCACAGTGTTTCACAATTGTAAAGCCTAACTCACACTTCTAACAGTATAAACATACGCAATGCCTCTTTCTTCATGATTTTTCCAACATTATTCACGTTCCATTTTTCAATGTTTTTTAAAATTTTATTTTGTGGCTTGATTGTTAGAGTCAGAGTCTAACTCTGTCGCACAGAGTAGACGGTCACAGACACTGCAGCCTCCAACTCCTGGGCTCGGGCGACTCTTCCAGCTCAGCCTTCCAAGTGTCTGGAACTTTGTTGAGCTCAGGGAGAAACGAACTGAACGTGCACCACAGGGAGGAGAGTTTGATGGCACCTTTTTTTCCAAGTTGATGGGCGGGTGTCAGACAGGCCTGTTAGCGTCCTCTTGAGCCACAGCGCCATCGTGAGGAAATAGTTTCATAGATGAGTCAGACAGACCTTTGCCTGCCCTAGCCTTTG
>NW_007190479.1:0-2381 GCF_000164805.1 Carlito syrichta
TAAACAAAACAGAAACCCAAAATACAAAAACACAGTTCCATTCACAACAGCCACAAGAAAAATGAAATACCTTGGCATCTTCCTAACCAGAGACGTGAAAGACCTTTACAGGAAAATTACAAAACACTGCTCAAAGAAATCAAAGCTGACATGAACAAGTGGAAAAATATCCCATGCTCATGGATCGGAAGAATCAACATTGTGAAGATGTTCATCTTACCTAAGGCAATCTACAAATTCAATGCAATACCCATTAAATTACCAACAACATTCCTCTCAGACCTAGAAAAAACAACACAGGAATTCATATGGAAACACAAACGTCCAAGAATAGCCAGAACAATCCTCAGCAAAAAAAACAAAGCAGGTGGTATCACAATACCAAATTTCAAAATTTACTATAAAGCTACAATCATCAAAACAGTTTGGTATTGGTACAGGAACAGGCATATAGATCGATGGAACAGAATTGAGATTCCAGGAGCAAAACCTCAATTTCTCAACCAACTCATCTTCGACAAAGCCCCCACCACCTGCCAATGGGGAGAGGAGAACCTATTCAGTAAATGGTGCTGGGAAAATTGGCCGACCACATGCAGAAGATTGAAACAGGACCCCTATCTATTCCCATGCACAAAGGTTAACTCCAAATGGATCAGAGACCTAAATGTAAAACCTCAAACCATAAGAACCTTAGAAAAAGAAGGAAATACTCTCATGGAAATCAGAACTGGCATCCAATTCCTGTACAAAACCCGAAACCCACAGGACTTAAGAGAGAAGATAGACAAATGGGACCTTATTAAACTGACAAGCTTCTGCAAAGCCAAAGAAACCATCAAGAGAGCAGGGAGACAGCCTACAGATTGGGAAAAAGTATTTGCCAACTCTAGGTCTGACAAAGGCTTAACATCCTGCATCTACAAGGAACTGAAGTACACTGAAAAGAAGAAAACAAACAACCCCATTACAAAATGGACAAAAGATATGAACAGACACTTCAAAAAATAAGACATTCGAGCAGCCAACAAACACATGAAGAAATGCTCAGCCTCACTAATCATCAGGGAGATGCAAATCAAAACCACACTGAGATACCACCTAACTCCAGTCAGAATGGCAATTATCAACAACTCAAAAAATAACAGCTGCTGGAGAGGGTGTGGTGAAAAGGGAACACTTCTATACTAGTGGGAGTGTAAACTAGTCCAACCTCTGTGGAAATCAGTGTGGCGATTCCTAAAAGCTCTAAAAATTGACCTTCCATATGACCCTGCAATCCCCCTACTGGGAATATACCCTGAAGAACACAAATCACTGTATAAAAAAGATACCTGCACACGTATGTTTATCGCAGCATTGTTCACAATAGCAAGAACCTGGAAGCAACCATGCTGCCCATCAAAAGAGGTCTGGATTAAAAAAATGTGGTACATATACACGATGGAATACTACGCAGCCATAAAAAAGAACAAAATCATGAATTTTGCAGCAACCTGGATGGAACTAGAGTCTATAATACTGAGTGACCTCTCACAGAAACAAAGATCCGAACATCACATGTTCTCACTCATATAAAGGACCTTGAACATCCAATGTAATACTATAAGAAAATGACTGATGGTACTGGGAAACTATGGGGGGGGGATGGGATTAACCGTAGCAAATATCTGTCGGGGGATGGGAAAACACCTCTTATCAACAGGGTGACAGCATGAAACGTAATTGTACACCTAACCCTTATCTGTACCCCACAAAACCATAATAAAAAATACTGATTGATAAAAAAAAAAAAGAATTGTAACTGGTGCTGTCTGTGGGTCACATTTCCTAGAAGACGATCATAAAACACCAGTTGCAGAAGTGTACTGAGAGAGGACAGGAGAAAACTTAGGCAGGACAGTCAAATGAAACTAAATGGGGCCAGTTTTGGCTGGACACCAGTTTCAGCCTGATCCCAGGGAGGGCTCTAGATAACACAACAAGCTCTAAGGCCCTACATTGGTCCCCAGTTTTTCTTTATACCAATGAGTTCTGGCTGTTGCCTGTACTCAGAAAAGAGTGAGAGCAACCACTTGTGCCAGGTGACTGACTTATAGATGATGGCAAATTCCTGCAGGTGAAGAAATCTAGCAGGATTGAATGAGCAGCCTGAAGAGGGGGATCTGAGCAGTGAACCAGCTGCATGGACTGTCTTATGGAAATCCCTCTGGAGAAACACAGGAAAATCATTGGTGTGTGGAAAATTACAAGTGAGCAGTGAATACATAAAATGTGGGGTGCTGGGAAGAGGGGATATGGGAGATAGAATCAGGTCCAAGCGTAGTCTGTGAGAAAACAATTGCATTGAGGGAAGGGAGGTGCCCAGACACATTTAAGAA
>NW_007190480.1:0-768 GCF_000164805.1 Carlito syrichta
CGCTGACACGAACAAGTGGAAAAATATCCCATGCTCATGGATCGGAAGAATCAACATTGTGAAGATGTCCATCTTACCTAAGGCAATCTACAAATTCAATGCAATACCCATTAAATTACCAACAACATTCTTCTCAGACCTAGAAAAAACAACACAGGAATTCATATGGAAACACAAACGTCCAAGAATAGCCAGAACAATCCTCAGCAAAAAAAACAAAGCAGGTGGTATCACAATACCAGACTTCAAACTTTACTATAAAGCTACAATCATCAAAACAGCTTGGTATTGGTACAGGAACAGGCATATAGATCGATGGAACAGAATTGAGATTCCAGAAGCAAAACCTCAATTCCTCAACCAACTCATCTTCGACAAAGCCCCCACCACCTACCAGTGGGGAGAAGAGAACCTATTCAGTAAATGGTGCTGGGAAAACTGGTTGACCACATGCAGAAGATTGAAACAGGACCCCTATCTATCCCCATGCACAAAGGTTAACTCCAAATGGATCAGAGACCTAAATGTAAAACCTCAAACCATAAGAACCTTAGAAGAGGAAGGAAATACTCTCATGGAAATCGGAACTGGCATCCAATTCCTGTACAAAACCCGAAACCCACAGGACTTAAGAGAGAAGATAGACAAATGGGACCTTATTAAACTGACAAGCTTCTGCAAAGCCAAAGAAACCATCAAGAGAGCAGGAGACAGCCTACAGACTGGGAAAAAGTTTTTGCCAACTCTAGGTCTGACTTAACATCCTGG
>NW_007190481.1:0-1017 GCF_000164805.1 Carlito syrichta
ATATATACAATTAAATATGATCCATCCTGAATATATTTGAATTTTAGAGACAACTGTGATATTTTTAAAAACTCATCTTCCTACTGCTTATTCATTTATTTAATGCCAATTAATATTCCCTTGATGTGTTATTTTTTCATTCTCAGCTGAGGGCGGGCTCAGTAGCGCCGCCTGTCATCCCAGCAGTTTGGGAGGCCAAGGCGACTGGACTGCCTCTGCCTGAGGGTTTGAGAACACCCCAGGCAAATTGGCGTGACCTGCTCTCTACAATAAAATTTAAAAATTAGCCAGGGGTGCTAGGGCACCTGCAGTTCTGGGTACCTTGAAGTCTGAGGCAGCAGGATCACCATAGCTCAGCAGGTTGACACGGGGTGTCCATGAGAGTGCCTCTGTACTGCAGCCTGGGCTACAGAAAAGGACTCCAACTCAAAACAATAAATTCTCAGCCGGACTTGGTGGCTCAGCCTGTAATCCCGCGCCTCTGGGAGTCTGCGGTGAGTGGTTTGCCTGAGCCCGCTGATTCGAGACCCACCTGGGCAGGCGAGACCTCATCTCTACAATAAAATCAAAAAATTAGCCAGGCTTGGTAGCGCGCACCTGTAATTCCGGCTACTCGGAAGACTGAGGCCGAAGGATCGCTGGAGCCCAGCAGATCGAGGCTGCGGTGGCCGGGAGCGGCCACTGCACTCCAGTCTGGGCGACAGAGTGAGACTCCAATTCAAAAAAAAAAAAAAAAAATTAAAATTAGATTGTGGTGATTATTGCACAATCTCGTAAATAGACTAGAAGCTAAAGTTTTAATAATTTAGATGAAAGAATTGTATGGTATGGGCATGCTACTAGACTTTTTAAAGCACTTTCAAAATATGGAAAACACAAGGCACACATCAATTGGGGCATTTACGTCATCAAATGTGTCTTCGGTTATATCCCTTCTTTTCAGATTATTTTCACTGTAAATGAACTTAAGAATTTATTGTATTTTGCTAATTAAGTGTAAGGTTAACTTTAGTAAGG
>NW_007190482.1:0-1358 GCF_000164805.1 Carlito syrichta
GGCCCTTTCATGCTCACCACTCCATACCTAGAACCAAGCACGCTACTGCTTGACTGAGAGAGGTGCTACAGAAAGAGGAGGGCAAATGCTCCACTGGACCACTTGCCTTCATCAAAGATGAACCTCCCAGTTCTATAAATGAAAAGTAAAAAAATGTAGGAAAGGAGAAACTCTCCAACTTACATAGGGCTGCTTAGAGCTTGGTACTATTCACATGTAGCCACTTGCCCTGATGTCACCCACTAGGAAGAGTCCTACAGAGTGCAGGGAGAGCCACTGCCACAGGAGCACAAAGCTAAACCTCCTCCAGACCAAAGGGCCTGGAGAAGTGAGCTGCAAACAAGTTGACAGCTGGCCACAGCAACGAGTCCTCCCTTGGCCCCAGCACAGTCCCAAGCCTGGAGTTGAAACAGTTGAAGGACGAGTCCCTAGAGATCCCTCTTCTCTCTCCCCATATCTGGGCAAACTGAAAATTCATACTACCAGAAACAGTGCTTGGAGAGGCACTTCCCCCTCCTCACCATTTCCCCAAGTCTGTGTGGCGATTTTTCCACTATCTGCCTTCATGTTGTTACTAATTCTCAAATCTAAGAGATGGACTGAGTTATTTTTAAATGGGTAGACTGAAAAGGCACCAAAAGCATTCTCACAGTCCAACACGTTCATCCCCAGAGCACTCTTATTTGGCCGGCCAGGAGAAACTCTGGCTCTGCAAAAGTCAAGCAGAAAGCAAATTTCATCCCTTTCCTTGTACCAAAAAGAAAAACAGCAAGAATGGTTTTACAAGAAGTCCAAGACTCTTTAACATGAATTTAAACTTCTTTCTGAAAGCTAAGGCTATTTCTTCTCAAAGCTTTGTGTTTTCAAGGATAACAGGAGAGGTAAGGAGAGCGAGGGAGCAGGAGCAGGAGCAGTAGAGAGCCAGGATATGTTCATTCTATTTTTAAACACTCGTCCACAGTTTGAAGTAAAGGAACACTCTGATTCTGTACTCCAACCCCTATCACCTTCTGCTGAACACAAGAACCAGAACCTGCACACATACACGGCACCGCTTCTGGATTTGGGGACTGCCGGGCGCCAATACGCCAAGGACAGGCGAGCTCACCAGCCACTCCTCCGGAGACCCTGGTGGCCCTGCCTGGCGGGAGCCACGTGCGGGGAGCGGAGCGTCACAGCCCGCCTGTCCTCGCCATTCGCCTGTCCCCAACCCGGCAGGGCCCGCTCTCTGCTCGCTCTGGGCACCCAGAGGTGAGCGCCTCTCCCCCTAAGGAGCCAGAGACATTGGGCGAAGGGCTTTCCCGGCAGGAGCGGCGCGCTGGGCACTCCCGTCTCCTCACGTGACACCTGCCTGCATG
>NW_007190483.1:0-793 GCF_000164805.1 Carlito syrichta
TCATTGGTGTAGTATACACTTAATTATCAATCCCTTCATAATGAACATTTCTATACCCAACCCTGAATTATAATCATCTTTAAAGTAAGAAAAAATAAAAAATAGTGTAAAATAATAGTCAGTTGCACATTTTACAGCTTTCTTTTATTTATTTATTTATTTATTAGATGTGGGGTACAATTCAGAGTTAGATATACAAACATTGATTATGCAGTGTCCCTGGTTGATGACTTATGGTCTGCCCTCCATTTGCAGTATCCCTCCACTTCCAATCTAACCCCTCCCCCTAAAAAGATTTCCACTACCGCCAATCACTTTCCTATAGCACTATAATTGATCAAGTTCATTTCATCGGGGAGAACATATGGAACTCTGTTCTTTGTTTCTGTGATAAATCACTGAGAATGACCTACCTTATAGCCATCAAAAGTTCTGCAAAATCCATATATCTGTCTTTATTTATGGCTGCATATTATTCCATTGTGTGTATATACCACATTTATATTATCCATTCCAGGTCTGATGGGCAACATGGTTGGTACCATGTTTTTTGCAATTGTGATTAAAGCTGCAAGAAACATACTTGTATAGATATCTTTTTGGTAAAATGATTTGGGTTCCTCAAGGTATATTCCCTACAGGGGAATTACTGAGTCATATGGTGGGTCAGTTTCTTGTCCTTTAGAAACCACCACAGTGTTTTCCAAAGATGTTCCTCTAGTTTTTAGTTCACATGCAGTGTAGAAACATTTTGTTTTCCAAATCCTCACCAGCATCAGTTGTTGTTTGTTTT
>NW_007190484.1:0-880 GCF_000164805.1 Carlito syrichta
TCATCAACCCAAAAGAATAAATGTAAGCCCAGCTGTCTCTATCTCCACCACACATATTGAAAGAGAAGTTATGGTAATTTTTCAATTTGGTTCAAATTATTATTTCCCTGGTAATTGCGCAAATGTGTACCTGTTAAAATATCAGTTGATATAAAATAGTAAACAAAATAGCAAGTATTTATGCTGTGAACATCATTTTGTCTTTTCATTAGATGTAAGTGTTCATTTCTTAGACATGAACATTTATTTTAAGCAGGCAGTTTGGCAAAATATCAACAACATGAGATTAGGGTTTATAGACCAGCAGAGTTCTTCAAACAGATTTAGCAATATACCTTGAACACATTGTCGTGTTTTTAAGCTTCAGTGTCTCATTTCTGCATAAATTCTACATTTATCTGTTCTTTTGAGGATCAAGTGACAATGTATTTAAAAAACACAGATTACTATTGACATATTGCCATTATATTTAGGAAGTAACTTAGATGAATAATCCAGCAGAGGTGACATTTTTGTTTTCAGATACTCAACTCAAATAAACATAATAAAAGTGTGGGTCATAGTGATGATTTTTTCATTGCTTAACAATAAATCTATTGACTTAAACAATCACCAGAGATGTAAGAAGTTGAAAAGGTATCAGAAAATTTTTGTCTTAACACCATTTTTTTCGCAGTTTGTTAATAAGGACAGCAGTCTAACTTTCATGAATTCCAAACCTGGAAATTATAATATTAAAAATATGGAAGGATAAGCTGTTCAGCTATTTGCATACATGTAGTGTTTTATTCTTCAGAATGATTCCACCCAATTACAAAATAATTAGTGTTATGGTATGGCATTGCATTTTTCTATGGTCATGGCTCTTTGGTCTTGCATT
>NW_007190485.1:0-835 GCF_000164805.1 Carlito syrichta
TAGAAATGGCTACTGCAATAATGTGGGCAATGATTGTAGGTGAAGGTAGCCTGGCAGACACTAGGGCGTAGATAGTAGGACATAGCCTTTCATTCACACAAAGGAGAAGCCACGGTCATCAGTATTTCAACTCCCCTCCTTTTCCATTCACTGAACTCCAGTCACTTCCTCTTACTGGTGAAATCATCCAGAAAACAGAGGACTGGGAAACTTCATGAAGGAAATTTACAGAGGTCAGTCTATTGAGACACAGAACTGAAGGAGAAAAGTAGATGGATCTGAAGGCCTAATGGATAATACCCAACATGCCTCTGTAAAAAACAAAACAAAAAACAATGCTTTTAATAGCTTTCCATTATTCCAAGAATATAGACTCGACTTGTTTCAAACCCTTTGATGTATCTTTCTTATTCTACTCTGTTTCATTGCTTGATTTTCCTGTGACTGGCATTCTAAAACCCATTCACATTAAATTTGATTACATCTTTGAATTTATCATACTATCTGTATGTTGCCTTGACTTTGTACATGTGGTTCCCTTTCTTTATAGAATCCTGTCCACCGTTCCACTTTTTTTATCTGGTAAATTCCTAGGCTTTCTGCATATCTCAGCTTCCTTTGAGAAGCTTTTACATGTTCCCAAAGCACTTTGTAGTTGTGGCAATATATAAAAATTTCCTGCTTACCCTCTTTGGGAATTGTTTCCCAAGTTACTGCTGCATTGCCTCATATTAAGTTTGATTATTATTGAATGAAATTAGTAAGTTAAAGAGGATTTTTCAGAGGAGCTAATACAGCCAAATCTATAAAAGTTTTTCAAAATGTCTGGAGAAAC
>NW_007190486.1:0-802 GCF_000164805.1 Carlito syrichta
CAACACTGCTTTTGTGCCTATTGTTAGAAATAGCAATTGAGGTGATTTTGGCCTTTTCTATATTCATTAGTAAAGGGGTATAAGTTTCTTCATTATATTCTCTAAGTTTGCAATCATATAACCTTAAGTTTTTAATGGAGGAAGCATACCAAAATCATAATAAAATTGTTCTTTTTATGCTTACTATCTGACTAAAGATACGAAATGTCTGGCATTTAGCTGAAGGTAAATATTAACTTAATTATCAAGGTATAGTATTTTAACCTCATTTTAGCCTATTTGCCTGTATTTCCAAAAAAGTGGCTTGTTTTACTTCTTTTATCGCAGTATAGGAGGTCATATCATGGTAACCATGAATTTGGTTTTGAGAAAAATTTGGTTTCCTACATGCAACCATGTGAATGTACGTTATTCATATTTCGTCATTTTCTGATGACTCTCAAATATGTTTTTGAAACTCGTGGATGAACATTTGTACGGTTTTGAGAACGTAGCTCTGAAACTATGCTGTCATAACTGTTATAGTCCATCTCTTTTCTTTACATAGGGGATGATTTCTCTCAAATGTATTCCTAAGATTGCAGTTTCTATACTGTAGGCTGTTAGCACATGAACAGCTAACCCCACAGTGTTTCACAATTGTAAAGCCTAACTCACACTTCTAACAGTATAAACATGCGCAATGCCTCTTTCTTCATGATTTTTTCCAACATTATTCACGTTCCATTTTTCAATGTTTTTTAAAATTTTATTTTGTGGCTTGATTGTTAGAGTCAGAGTCTAACTCTGTCGCACAGAGTAA
>NW_007190487.1:0-2693 GCF_000164805.1 Carlito syrichta
GGTTTTGAGAAAATTTGGTTTCCTACATGCAACCATGTGAATGTCGTTATTCATATTTCGTCATTTTCTGATGACTCTCAAATATGTTTTTGAAACTCGTGGATGAACATTTGTACGGTTTTGAGAACGTAGCTCTGAAACTATGATGTCATAACTATTATAGTCCATCTCTTTTCTTTACATAGGGGATGATTTCTCTCAAATGTGTTCCTAAGATTGCAGTTTCTATACTGTAGGCTGTTAGCACATGAACAGCTAACCCCACAGTGTTTCACAATTGTAAAGCCTAACTCACACTTCTAACAGTATAAACATGCGCAATGCCTCTTTCTTCATGATTTTTCCAACATTATTCACGTTCCATTTTTCAATGTTTTTTAAAATTTTATTTTGTGGCTTGATTGTTAGAGTCAGAGTCTAACTCTGTCGCACAGAGTAGACGGTCACAGACACTGCAGCCTCCAACTCCTGGGCTCGGGCCACTCTTCCAGCTCAGCCTTCCAAGTGTCTGGAACTTTGTTGAGCTCAGGGAGAAACGAACTGAACGTGCACCACAGGGAGGAGAGTTTGATGGCACCTTTTTTTCCAAGTTGATGGGCGGGTGTCAGACAGGCCTGTTAGCGTCCTCTTGAGCCACAGCGCCATCGTGAGGAAATAGTTTCATAGATGAGTCGGACAGACCTTTGCCTGCCCTAGCCTTTGAGGAAGCAAGGGTTGAACAGAACTGGCAGAACCCAGAGCAAGATGCAGACATTTGGGGAATTTCTGAGGACTGAGGGATCGAGACTGAGTCAGCAGCTTCCAAGAGGTCTCGGCACAGACAGGAAGGGGAAAGGGTTTCAGTTTCCTCAGAGTTTGAGCAGTTCTAGAGCATACCATTTGCAGTCAAGATCAGGCCTTGTGGTATTTACCATAGAAACAGGGTACGAGGAGTTGTAGGCATCTTGTTTCTTTTTTTGTGTGAATTCTCACTCTTGTCGCCCAGGCTAGAGTGCAGTGAGGTGCTCATGGGCATCGCAGACTCCAACTGGTGGACTCAGGCTATGCCCCCGACTCACCCTTCCTTGTAGCTGGAAGGTATTTGAGATGCAGGCCACCATGTCGGGCTCACAGGTGAACTGTCAAATCATTCCAAGTTGTGCCTGAAAATGATAAGACCCACGACTAGTTATCACCGGGAGAACTGGCCATATACATGACCTGGCTCTATCCTCTTCCTGATGCCTTTACTCCTGGATTGGCCTCCTTCTCTCCCAGCTAGGTTCTAGGAGTCTGAATTCAGGTTTCCATCTAAGACTGAAAAGTCTTTTGGCTAAAGCCAAGTAGCTCATAAGCTGATTCTAAAGAATCAGAAAACAGTCTTCTTTATCCTCCTACAGCATACTCATACCTGGGACCTGTGATTGGTCATGTTTTTCTTCCACAGCCACTGGATGCTAGAGTCCAGCATCTTAACTTTAGAAGCAAAGGCATAATGGGCAATCTACTCTTTGTTTCTGTCCCTGTCCTCTCTTCTACTCCCCTGAGTGGCTGCAGACTTGATTTCATAAGAGTGTACTTTGTCATGTGTTCCCTTTTCTTCAATTGACTACGACCTTTCCTCTTTTGAACCAAAATTGAGCTGGGCACTATGAGGAAACACAGTCCCACTGAATGGTTCAGTTCCTCTGAATAACAACATGAGGAAGCTTTCCACAGGAGCAAGGAGGATTTACTAAGGCCACTAAACGTTACAAAGGAAGGTTGGAGATGCGCTCCCGGTGCCAACACCAAGACAAAAGGCAAGGAATGAAATCACCATTAACAGCAAGGGATCCTGATGAAAGAGACGCTGAAATGGTAACCCTTAACTCGATCCACATCCTCCTAGCCAAGTCATGGCCCACTGCATAGGACAGTGGGTATGTGACTTCTACCTTTGAGCCTCTCTCTTCCACACCGAAAGGCACATTTCATAAACTCCTTCAATGTACTGTTGGAGAGCACGAATCTGCTAAACTGTGTTTGTTCACTTTTGAATTCAGGTTTAAATTGTTCACTTTTGAGTACATACTTTTACAAAAAGTGAAAAGTGTTGGAAAAACATGGGAGGAGGAAGACAGGTCAGAAAGAAGAAGAGGAAGCATATATCTACGATGTTTTGATATCCCTTAGCTTAGATTCCCCCCATCTCCACAATTGTACAGGGTAGATTGAGATAACTGCTGTTACCTGGCACAGAGTACAACAATTTTTATGGAAATTACTGCATGTTTTTTCATCTGAATATAATTTACACTTGGAAATTTGAATTTCATATTTTGGTTGTCGAAGACTTTGGTTGTCCTCCATTTAAGGCAAAGAAGCATTCATCATCAATAACTAGCAGGTTTCAGTAAAATGTTCTTAAGGCCATGGTTCCACTCCAGCAAATAACAGTTCACATTTCTCTGTACCGTGGGCTCTGGGCTGAGTTGGAGTCTCACTCTGTGATCCGCACCGGAATGCAGTGGCCTCTCCGGCCACCGCAACCTCGACCTGCTGGGCTCCATTGATCCTTCCGCTTCAGCCTTCCGAGGGCTGGCATTCCAGGCATGTGCGTCCACACCCGGCTGATTTCTTGATTTATTGTAGAGAGGAGGACTCCCCAAGTTGCCCAGGTGGGTCTCGAACCCGCGGGCTTAGGTTGTCCTCTCCCCGCAGCCTCCTGAATC
>NW_007190488.1:0-839 GCF_000164805.1 Carlito syrichta
TTTTCAATGTTTTTAAAATTTTATTTTGTGGCTTGATTGTTAGAGTCAGAGTCTAACTCTGTCGCACAGAGTAGACGGTCACAGACACTGCAGCCTCCAACTCCTGGGCTCGGGCCACTCTTCCAGCTCAGCCTTCCAAGTGTCTGGAACTTTGTTGAGCTCAGGGAGAAACGAACTGAACGTGCACCACAGGGAGGAGAGTTTGATGGCACCTTTTTTTCCAAGTTGATGGGCGGGTGTCAGACAGGCCTGTTAGCGTCCTCTTGAGCCACAGCGCCATCGTGAGGAAATAGTTTCATAGATGAGTCGGACAGACCTTTGCCTGCCCTAGCCTTTGAGGAAGCAAGGGTTGAACAGAACTGGCAGAACCCAGAGCAAGATGCAGACATTTGGGGAATTTCTGAGGACTGAGGGATCGAGACTGAGTCAGCAGCTTCCAAGAGGTCTCAGCACAGACAGGAGGGGGAAAGGGTTTCAGTTTCCTCAGAGTTTGAGCAGTTCTAGAGCATACCATTTGCAGTCAAGATCAGGCCTTGTGGTATTTACCATAGAAACAGGGTACGAGGAGTTGTAGGCATCTTGTTTCTTTTTTTGTGTGAATTCTCACTCTTGTCGCCCAGGCTAGAGTGCAGTGAGGTGCTCATGGGCATCGCAGACTCCAACTGGTGGACTCAGGCTATGCCCCCGACTCACCCTTCCTTGTAGCTGGAAGGTATTTGAGATGCACGCCACCGTGTCGGGCTCACAGGTTAACTGACAAATCATTCCAAGTTGTGCCTGAAAATGATAAGACCCACGACTAGTTATCACCTGGAGAACTGGCCATATACATGACCTGG
>NW_007190489.1:0-581 GCF_000164805.1 Carlito syrichta
CGCAAAGTCCTGGCTATGTACTGCAGAAGACAGTGTTGAAACTGAGAGACAAAGATGTAATGAGCACATATCCTTCTTAGCACTTATTTTTGCCTTGTAGTATAACTGTCTGTATATGTTCAACCATCTACTTTAGTGTTTAATGTAATGTAGCTTCCCCCCAGCACATGATATTGCCTTTTTCTTTCTTTCTTGAGTCAGGGTCTCACTCTATCACCCAGTCTGGAGTGCAGGGGCACAATTACGGATCACCGAAGCAACGATCTTCTGGACTGAAGAGATTTTCCTGCCTCAGCCTCCCGCATAGCTGGGACTACAGGTTTGCACCACAACGCCTGGCCAATTTCTCTATATTTTTTATTTTGTAAAGATGAGGTCTCACTGTGCTGCCCAGGCTGGTCTCAAACTCCTGAACTCAAACAATCCTCCCACCTCAGCCTCCCCAAATGCTGGGATTACTGGCATGAGCCACCCTGCCTGGATGTTATTGCCCATTTCTTATAGTGGCAATCCAAGAGACCTCAGTGAATAAATTAATAAAAAGGAAAAGGAGAAAGGAAGGAGAGAGGGAAGGACAGAAT
>NW_007190490.1:0-776 GCF_000164805.1 Carlito syrichta
TACATTTTGATATATTCATAAAATGGGATACTATTCAGCTAAACCAAGAGATAATGATACATTCAACAGTGGTTGAATCTCAAAAACATTTTCAGGAAAATAAGTCAAACGAAAAAGAACACATACTCTGTGTGAAGTTCAGTATCCATGGTGTCAGGAGGAGTAACTTAGAAAGAGGCCTGGGCAATGATGGGAAGACACTGTCTTGCTTTGGATGGTGGTTACATGGGTAAATACATCTATTGAAACTCATATCACAGCGAAGTTAAGTTCTGTGTCTTTCATTGTACGTATATTTTTGGGAGTAGTAGAAAATCAAAAAATTTTTTGGGCTTGTATTATCTTGGTAAAATATGTATAATATAGAATTTACCATGTTAACATTCTGTATTTTTTTTTTTTGAGTCAGAGTCTCACTCTGTTGTCCAGGCTGGAGTGCAATGGCACAATCATGACAATCACAATGACTGATCATGGCTCACCATAGCCTCAACCTCTTGGGCTCAGGTGATCCTTCCGCCTCAGCCACCTGAGAAACTGGGACTACAGTCATGTGCCACACGATGTCTGGCTAATTTTTAAATTTTCTGTAGAGATGAGGTCTTGCTATGTTGCCTATGCTGGTCTTAAATTCCTGGACTCAAGTGATCCTCCCGCCTAGAACTCCCAAAGTGCTGGGATTACAGGTGTAAGCCTCCATGCCCAGCCTTGTTAACCATTTGTAAGTATACAGTTCTATGGCATTGAGTACATTCATATTCTTATGCTACATCATC
>NW_007190491.1:0-750 GCF_000164805.1 Carlito syrichta
TCTCAAAAACATTTTCAGGAAAATAAGTCAAACGAAAAAGAACACATACTCTGTGTGAAGTTCAGTATCCGTGGTGTCAGGAGGAGTAACTTAGAAAGAGGCCTGGGCAATGATGGGAAGACACTGTCTTGCTTTGGATGGTGGTTACATGGGTAAATACATCTATTGAAACTCATATCACAGCGAAGTTAAGTTCTGTGTCTTTCATTGTACGTATATTTTTGGGAGTAGTAGAAAATCAAAAAATTTTTTGGGCTTGTATTATCTTGGTAAAATATGTATAATATAGAATTTACCATGTTAACATTCTGTATTTTTTTTTGAGTCAGAGTCTCACTCTGTTGTCCAGGCTGGAGTGCAATGGCACAATCATGACAATCACAATGACTGATCATGGCTCACCATAGCCTCAACCTCTTGGGCTCAGGTGATCCTTCCACCTCAGCCACCTGAGAAACTGGGACTACAGTCATGTGCCACACGATGTCTGGCTAATTTTTAAATTTTCTGTAGAGATGAGGTCTTGCTATGTTGCCTAGGCTGGTCTTAAATTCCTGGACTCAAGTGATCCTCCCGCCTAGAACTCCCAAAGTGCTAGGATTACAGGTGTAAGCCTCCATGCCCAGTCTTGTTAACCATTTGTAAGTATACAGTTCTATGGCATTGAGTACATTCATATTCTTATGCTACATCATCAGACACTATATATAAATTTAACCTTGATTAAAAATGTAAACAGAAAATAGTGTC
>NW_007190492.1:0-793 GCF_000164805.1 Carlito syrichta
ATTAACCAGCTAGCCAGCTGGCTAGCCAACTGACTTAACTAGCTCACTTCCTAGCTAGCCGTCTGACTAGCCAGTTGACTTAACTAGCTGAGTTAACTATCTAACCAGCTAGCTACCTAGCTAGCAAGCTGACTTAAATAGTTAGGGGTCTAGCTATCTTCCTGGCTTAACCAGGTAGCTAACTCGTAAGCTTACTCGTTTTCTAACATGCTAGCTAGCTGACATAATCATCTGACTTAACTCATTATATGAAGAGCTACCTAGCTGACTCAATCAGCTGATTTAGCTCATTAGCTAATTAGCTAGTTTGCCTACTTAACTTGCTGAACACAACCCGTTTGCTAACTAGCTAGCTAGCTGACTCAACCAGCTGGCTTATCCCGTTAGTTAACTAGCTAACTACCTCACTCAACCTGCTGACTTAACCCATTAACTAACTAGCTAGCTAACTGTCTTAATCATCTGGTTAAATTAGAAAGCTGACAGCTATCTGACTTAACTACTTAGATAGCTGACTTAACTGGCTGACTTAACAAGTTAGCTAGCTGACAACTACCTGAATTAAGTAGCTAACTATTTCAGTAGCTGAATATCTAGCTGCTTTAATAATTATCTAACTAGTTAGGTAGCAGACTTAAGTAGGTGACTTAAATAATTAGCTAACTAGTGAGCTAGCTGACTTAACTAGCTTACTTAGCTAGCTAGCTGGCTACCTAGTTGACTTAGCTGACTGACTTAACTAGTTGGCTAACGAGATAGCTAGCTGACTTAAAGACTTGGTTATCGAGTTAGC
>NW_007190493.1:0-799 GCF_000164805.1 Carlito syrichta
TGCAGAAAGAGCCAACATCATTAAAAGTCAGGAAACGTCTGACTTTGACAATAGGGAGTTAATTCTAAGATAGTGGTTCTCCTTCCCTAAAAATCTTTTTATTAGAAAGTCTTTGGTTATTTGGGCTCTTTTTTGCTTTAAGGTAAATTTCAGAACTGTTTTTTCTAACTCTGTAAAAAGTGGAACTCGTGGGTTGATAGAAATTGCATTGAATCTTCAGATCGCTTTAGGCAGTACAAACATTTCGGTGATGTCGATTCTTCCGATTCATGAACTTGGGAGGTCTTCAATTTGTCTGTATCTCTTTCATTTTTTTCAACAACATTTTGCATTTCTCTCTGTAGACATGCATCATCTCCTTATATAAAATTATTTCAGGTTGTGTGTGTGTGCGTCTTTGTTGTAAAAGGGAGCGTGTTCTTTTTTGGATTCAGTTGGAGCATCACTCAGTCGCCCAGACTGGAGTGCAGAGGCACGCTCCCCGCCACCGCAACCTCGACCTGCTGGGCTCTGGCGAGCCTTCGGCCTCAGCCTTCCAAGTAGCTGAAACTACGAGCACGCACTACCACGCCCGGCTAAGTCTTCGATGTATTGTAGAGATGAGATCTCCCCGAGTTGCCCAGGCAGGTCTCGAACCCGCGGGCTCGGGTAATCCACTCACCTACACCTCCCAAAGCGTGGGATTACAGGCTGAACCACCGAGCCCAGCTGGGATTGTGTTCTCGATTTGGATCCGAGCTCGAACGCTGTCGGCATATAGACATGCTATTAATTTTTGGACATCGATTTTGTATCCTGG
>NW_007190494.1:0-1077 GCF_000164805.1 Carlito syrichta
CGCTCTTTTTTGCTTTAAGGTAAATTTCAGAACTGTTTTTTCTAACTCTGTAAAAAGTGGAACTCGTGGGTTGATAGAAATTGCATTGAATCTTCAGATCGCTTTAGGCAGTACAAACATTTCGGTGATGTCGATTCTTCCGATTCATGAACTTGGGAGGTCTTCAATTTGTCTGTATCTCTTTCATTTTTTTCAACAACATTTTGCATTTCTCTCTGTAGACATGCATCATCTCCTTATATAAAATTATTTCAGGTTGTGTGTGTGTGCGTCTTTGTTGTAAAAGGGAGCGTGTTCTTTTTTGGATTCAGTTGGAGCATCACTCAGTCGCCCAGACTGGAGTGCAGAGGCACGCTCCCCGCCACCGCAACCTCGACCTGCTGGGCTCTGGCGAGCCTTCGGCCTCAGCCTTCCAAGTAGCTGAAACTACGAGCACGCACTACCACGCCCGGCTAAGTCTTCGATGTATTGTAGAGATGAGATCTCCCCGAGTTGCCCAGGCAGGTCTCGAACCCGCGGGCTCGGGTAATCCACTCACCTACACCTCCCAAAGCGTGGGATTACAGGCTGAACCACCGAGCCCAGCTGGGATTGTGTTCTCGATTTGGATCCGAGCTCGAACGCTGTCGGCATATAGACATGCTATTAATTTTTGGACATCGATTTTGTATCCTGGGAGTCCACCGAGGTCTCATATTAAGTCTAGGAGTAATTTAGGGATGTCCTTACAGTTCTCTAAATATAGAAACAACCGTATCTCTGTGAAGAGACATAATTTGACTTTCTTTTTTTTTTTTACCTGGATACATCTTATCTATCTCTATTGCCTGATTACTCTGACCAGGACTTCCAGAACAATGCTAAATAGAAGGGGTGAGAGTGTACCTCCTTGTCTAATTCTAGTTTTAGAAGATACGCTTTCCTAGTAGATACACAGGTTAATACAACAGAACAGAGAGCCCAGAAATAAAGCTGCTCACCTACAACCAATACCCATCGATCTTGGTAAAGTGGACAGAAATAATCACCGATGAAAGGACACTCTCTATTACGCATAGTTCTGGGAGAATCGGCTGA
>NW_007190495.1:0-797 GCF_000164805.1 Carlito syrichta
CTCAGCCTTCCAAGTAGCTGGAACTACGAGCACGCACTACCACGCCCGGCTAAGTCTTCGATGTATTGTAGAGATGAGATCTCCCCGAGTTGCCCAGGCAGGTCTCGAACCCGCGGGCTCGGGTAATCCACTCACCTACACCTCCCAAAGCGTGGGATTACAGGCTGAACCACCGAGCCCAGCTGGGATTGTGTTCTCGATTTGGATCCGAGCTCGAACGCTGTTGGCATATAGACATGCTATTAATTTTTGGACATCGATTTTGTATCCTGGGAGTTCACCGAGGTCTCATATTAAGTCTAGGAGTAATCTAGGGATGTCCTTACAGTTCTCTAAATATAGAAACAACCGTATCTCTGTGAAGAGACATAATTTGACTTTCTTTTTTTTTTTTACCTGGATACATCTTATCTATCTCTATTGCCTGATTACTCTGACCAGGACTTCCAGAACAATGCTAAATAGAAGGGGTGAGAGTGTACCTCCTTGTCTAATTCTAGTTTTAGAAGATACGCTTTCCTAGTAGATACACAGGTTAATACAACAGAACAGAGAGCCCAGAAATAAAGCTGCTCACCTGCAACCAATACCCATCGATCTTGGTAAAGCGGACAGAAATAATCCCCGATGAAAGGACACTCTCTATTACGCATAGTTCTGGGAGAATCGGCTGAGCATACGCAGAAGGAAGAAGCTAAGCACTCATCTGTCACCACCTGCAAGAAGGAGCTGTAGGTGCGTTTAAGATGGAAATGTAATACCTCAAACAATACACATGTAGAAGAAAACCCATGAGA
>NW_007190496.1:0-802 GCF_000164805.1 Carlito syrichta
GTGTCTCGATTTGGATCCGAGCTCGAACGCTGTTGGCATATAGACATGCTATTAATTTTTGAACATCGATTTTGTATCCTGGGAGTTCACCGAGGTCTCATATTAAGTCTAGGAGTAATTTAGGGATGTCCTTACAGTTCTCTAAATATAGAAACAACCGTATCTCTGTGAAGAGACATAATTTGACTTTCTTTTTTTTTTTTTTACCTGGATACATCTTATCTATCTCTATTGCCTGATTACTCTGACCAGGACTTCCAGAACAATGCTAAATAGAAGGGGTGAGAGTGTACCTCCTTGTCTAATTCTAGTTTTAGAAAATACGCTTTCCTAGTAGATACACAGGTTAATACAACAGAACAGAGAGCCTAGAAATAAAGCTGCTCACCTACAACCAATACCCATCGATCTTGGTAAAGTGGACAGAAATAATCACCGATGAAAGGACACTCTCTATTATGCATAGTTCTGGGAGAATCGGCTGAGCATACGCAGAAGGAAGAAGCTAAGCACTCATCTGTCACCACCTGCAAGAAGGAGCTGTAGGTGCGTTTAAGATGGAAATGTAATACCTCAAACAATACACATTTAGAAGAAAACCCATGAGACACACTGCAAGATATTGGCCTAAGCAACACATTTATTTCTGAGTCTGCAAAAGCAAACGTAACGAACAAAAACGGACAAGTAGAACTTCATTAAGCTAAAATGCGTATGCATAGCAAAAACAAACATTCAACGGAGTACACAGACAATCCACCAAACGGGAGAAAATATTTGCAAACCATGCATCCGACAAAGC
>NW_007190497.1:0-1381 GCF_000164805.1 Carlito syrichta
CTGGGAAACATGTGTAGCACGACGTACAAAACGTAAATCTCATTTCAACAAAACTCAATCAAAGGAAAATACCGCACTAGCAGTATAAAAGTAGCCACATACAACCTTCTTTATTGAGGTCGAAGGGATTTGAGAAAAATTCACACTGATTCATGATACAAACACTAAAATGTAACTCCGAATAGAAGAAAACCTCCTTCACCTGATAAAGGCCACATAGGAAAACACAAAACTGACATGATTACTCCATGGTGAAACTCTCAGCTTTTCCCTGAAGATCAAGAAGTATACGTGGATATAGTCTTCCACCACTTCCCTTCAAGATAGGGTCAAGAATGCTGAACAGAGCAATTAAACAAAAAACAATTTTTCAAGGTATCCTCACGGGAGACGAAGAAGTAAAGTTAACTCAGTTCTCATAGACACGACGCGACGTACAGACAGCTCCAACAAGTTCACCAGACACACACACACATACACACACACTCACACACACACACTCACCCTTTCAGAACTCAAAATTCAGCATTGTTGCGGGACACAAATTCAACATACAAACACCTGGTGTCTCTCTACACTTTCAAAGTCCACCTGAAGAAACCACTAAGGAAACAATTCAATTACCATAGCAGCCAAAACCACAAAATAGTACAAAAAACAAAGTTAAGCGGACAATAGAACAGTACACTAAACAGTACACACTCATGCTGATAGACATTGCGCAGGACATAAGCCAATGGAAAGGAAATACTGGGTTCAATAAATAAAAACCATGACGTGGGAAGATGCCACTACTACACAACGCATTAAAAACAGAAAGAAATCTCGACCAAAACCCAAATGTCTTGTATTTCAGTAGAATTGCATGAGACCTGCAATAGCCCAAACTGTCCTCAAAACGGGCAAAGTTTAGGCTTTCACACTTTCTGCTTTCACCAAAGTCCAGGAAACCAAACACAGAGGCAATGGTATAAAACCCTAACGATTGATCCATGGAACAGAACGAACACTGAGGAATCAGTGGACACATTTATGGCCACATACATTCCGTGGGAATAGGGCAGTCCTTCCACACACACTTCTCAGAAAACTGGATACTCTCATGCATAATCCAGCAGTTCCACGTCCAGCAAAAGCCACAACACAGGTAAGAAAATACAAGAAAAGAAGAGTCTGTGAACTCACGGTTAAGGGTCCATGTCCAAGAGCGGCCTGACTCACGTTCCCTCGACGTGGTAGGGGGGCCCCAGCTCCGCCGCCTGCGGGGGGCCCAGCTCCGCCGCCAGCGGTGGGCCCAGCTCTGCGGCCAGCGGGGGGCCCAGCTCCGCGGTCGTCCCGGTCGCCGCGAGCCACACTCTGGGGTCCCGCATCGCGGGAGTCC
>NW_007190498.1:0-1181 GCF_000164805.1 Carlito syrichta
TAGCTAGCAAAGTCAACTAGCTAAGTCAGCTAGCTCACTAGTTAGTTAACTATTAAGTCAGCTACTTAAGTCTGTACATAACTAGTTAGCTAATTTGTTAAGTCAGCTAGTTATTCAGCTAGTTAAATAGTTAGCTAACTATTTAATTCAGGTATTTTAGTCAACTAGCTAAGTAGTTAAGTCGGCCAATTAAGTCAGCTACCTAAGTAGTTAAGTCACCTACCTAATTCAGCTAGTTAAGTCAGCTTTCTAATTAAGTCAGCTGGTTAAGACAGCTAGCTAGCTAGTTAGCTAAAAGGTTATGTCAGCAGGGTGAGTCAGGTAATTAGCTAGTTAACTAAGTGGTTAAGTCAGCTGGTTAAGTCATATAGCTTGCTAGTTAGCAAAAGTGTTGAGTCAGCTAGCTGAGTAGGCTAGTGAGCTAGTTAGCTAACGAGTTAAGTCAGCTGGATGAGTCATCTAGGAAGCTTGTTAGCTAAAGAGTTAAGTCAGAAGATTAAGTCAGCAAGCTAGCACGTTAGATAATGGGTAAGCTAACTATTTAGCTTACTGGTTAAGTAAGCTTGCTAGCTACATAGCTAGCTATTTAAATCAGCATGTTCGGAGATGGGGCAAGATGGCGACGGCATAGGTGAACTGGTGAGATTCTCTGAACGGACCAAGACTGCAAACTGCTGAATAGACAGACTGTAAAGCAGAGGGAAAAGTGAACAAAACCAGAAGACCCTCATAAAGAAGAACAGGTCATTGCAGAAGAGAAATAAAAGCAACCCCACCTTCCCTCAAAAACAGAATTGAAGAGGGGGAGGGAAAGGGGCAAAGGGAGAAAAATCTACAGAAATGAAGAAAAACCAAAAGAAGAGTATGGGTCTCTCCCAGACGCCTGGGAGAGCAGACACTGAGAAAATTGACTTTGGAATACAAACAATGAAAAGTCCCCAGAATGAAGGGGCTCAAAATGCAAATGTAGATATCAAAACAATAATGGAGAGACTAAAAAGAATTGAGGAGACACAAGAAGAAACTAGGAAGGAGCTGATATCTGAGATAACAGTAATAAAGAATACTGTGAATGAAATAAATAACAAATTGATAAGCATGGAAAGCAGAATTACCCAGCAGAAAGAAAGAATCTCAGAGCTTTGAGGAACAAAAATATAGAAATAACCCCAAACTCTTAA
>NW_007190499.1:0-3733 GCF_000164805.1 Carlito syrichta
TGCCCCGCCCACCTATCAACAAACTTTACCTCAGATCCTAAGGCAGCAGCGCGAAACAGGAGACAAAGCCTCACCCCTATGCTGCAATGAAAAACAAAAGGGAGAGGCTGGAATCGGAGATCACAGAAGTGACTCTAGTCTGATCGCTTATTTTGACTTATGATTTTATCATTGAAACTGTTGGTCTAGATTACATTTGGTGTTTACCTTCTGACTTATACTGTTTCTTGATTTTTTTGGCCTGTCTCTGTGTAGCTATCAGTATTCTTTACGGAATCTTTCTTACCTGTCTTTTTTCACTTCTTCCCAGCCCTGTGTCTCTCTCTCTCACCTGATAGTTGGTATGTATATCTGTTTTCCCTCTTGCACTTCTCTCTTTCGCTTATTTTGACTTATGATTTTATCATTGTAACTACTAATTTAGATCACGTCTGTTGTTTACCTTCTGATCTACACTGTTTCTCGATTTTATTGACCTGTCTCTGTGTAGCTATCAGTACTCCTTAGGGAATCTTTCTTACGTGTTTTTCTTCACTTCTTCCCGGTCCTGTGACTGTTTTTCACCTAATAGCTGGTATGTATATCTGTTATCCCTCTCGCACTTCTCTCTTTCGCTTATTTTGACATGATTTTATCATTGTAACTGTTGGTTTAGATCACGTTTGTTGTTTACCTTCTGACTTACACTGTTTCTCGATTTTATTGCCCTGTCTCTGTGTAGCTATCAGTACTCTTTAGGGAATCTTTCTTATGTGCCTTTCTTCACCTCTTCCCAGCCCTGTGTCTTATTCTCACCTGATAGTTGGTATGTATATCTGTTTTCCCTCTCGTGCTTCTCTCTTTCTAACTCCCTATTGACCCCCCCTTCCTCCATTATTTTCCTCTTCTATATGCCCCCTTTTTTAATCTAGGGACCAAGACTGCATACTGCGGAATAGACAGACTGTAAAGCAGAGGGAAAAGTGAACAAAGCCAGAAGACCCTCATAAGGAAGAACAGGTCATTGCAGAGGAGAAATAAAAGCAACCCCACCTTCCCTCAAAAACAGAATTGAAGAGGGGGAGGGAAAGGGGGAGAGGGAGAAAAATCTACAGAAATGAAAACATAACAGTAATAAAGAACACTGTGAATGAAATAAATAACAAATTGATAAGCATGGAAAGCAGAATTACCCGAGCAGAAGAAAGAATCTCAGAGCTTGAGGACCAAAATATAAAAATAACCCAAACTCTTAAAAACACAGAAAATAAGCACAAAAAGACAGAAAAAAACCTTCAAGAGATGAGTGACTACCTCAAGAGGCCTAACATAAGAATAATCGGACTCCCTGAATCAGAAAGAGAAACAGAGACCACATTGGAACAAACTTTCCATGAGATCATTCAAGAAAACTTCCCTTATCTAATCAGCGATACAAAAATTCAAACACAAGAGATTCAGAGAACTCCCACATGCAAGACAAATGAGAAGACCAACTCCTAGACACATAATAATTCGCCTAAATAAAGTAGGCACAAAAGAAAAAGTCCTAAAGGCAGCAAGAGAAAAAGGCCAGATCACCCACCATGGAAGACCAATCAGAATAGCAGCAGATTTATCTGCAGACACCTTGCAGGCAAGGTGAGCGTGGAGCTCTATCTTCAAAGTCCTAAAAGATAAACAATTTCAACCAAGAAAAACCTACCCGGCCAAGCTAAGCTTCATCAGTGAGGGAGAATTAAAATCTTTCCCAGATATCCAATCCCTAAGAACTTATGCAGCCACAAAACCATCTCTACATGAAACACTTAAGAAAGTACTAAACACAGAAGAAAAGGAAAAAAGAACAACGTTCTTCACAACAGTACAGGGAAAAGAATAAAATATACACGAACCAGCCCAAAACCAAAAGAAAGACAGAAAAGAAAAAAGAAAAAAGAAAAAACCAAGTGGAAGAACAACAACTCAATAAGAATTCCATGATAGGGACGAACTCTCACATTTCAATAATTAGTCTGAATGTGAATGGACTAAACGCACCACTGAAAAGACATAGAATGACAAAATGGATAAAATATCACCAGGCAACAATATACTGCCTTCAAGAGACCCATCTCACTAGAAAGGACATACACAGACTCAAAGTAAGAGGATGGGAAACAAATTTTCAGGCGAATGGAACACAAAAGAAAGGAGGAGTCGCGATCCTAATTTCAGACAAAATACCATTTAAGCTATCAAAAATTAAAAAAGATACAGAGGGCCACTACATAATGATAAAATGTTTACTCCATCAACAAGAAATATCTATCCTAAACATATATGCACCCAACATAGGTGTGCCAACATTCATAAAGCAACTTCTAGGAAAACTAATTAAAGACATTGACTCTGACACCATAATAACTGGGGGCTTTAATACACCACTCACAACCTTAGACAGATCATCAGGACAAAAAATCAGCAAGGAGATCCGGAACCTCAATGAAACTCTGGACCAAATAGACTTAATTGATACCTATAGAAAACTCCATCCAAAGACCACAGAATACACATTCTACTCATCACCACATGGAACATATTCTAAGATCGACCACATAATTGGACACAAATCAAGTATAAGCAAATTTAAAAGGACTGAAATTCTACCATGCACCTTCTCAGACCACAGTGGAATAAAAATAAACATTGACACCAACAAAGTCCCCCAAAACCCACAAAGACATGGACACTAAACAGTGTGATGATAAATAACTCCTGGGTCAAGGATGACATCAAAATAGAGATCAAAAGATACCTGGAAACAAATGAAAATAAAGAAACATCTTACCAAAATCTCTGGGATGCCTTAAAAGCTGTAATAAGAGGGGAATTTATATCCCTACAAACACACATGAGGAAAATGGAAGGAACAGAAATTGACAACCTAACAAGCCACCTAAAGAAGCTGGAAAAGCAAGACCACAAAAACCCTAATTTCAGCAGAAGAATCCAGATCACCAAAATAAAAGCCCAAATCCAGGACATAGAAGACAAAAAGATAATACAAAAAATCAATGAAACAAAAAGCTGGTTCTTCGAAAGGGTAAACAAGATTGATGGTCCCCTAGCTAGACTGACCAAGAAAAAACGAGAAAAAAACCAAATAAGCATAATCAGAAACACAAAAGATGAAGTCACATCTGACCCTGAAGAAATACAAAAGATCATTAGAGACTACTACGTACACTTGTATGGAAACAAACTTGAAAACCAGAAGGAAATGGAAGACTTTCTGACATCACACAACCTACCTAGGTTGGAACAAGAAGAAATTGAGACCCTAAATAAACCAATAACAATCAAGGAAATCGACCACGTAATAAGAAAACTTCCTACAAAAAAAAGCCCTGGTCCAGATGGCTTTCCAGCAGAATTCTACAAGACATTTAAGGAGGAGCTGATACCAATCCTACTGAAGGTATTCCAGGCGATTGAAAAAGATGGAACTCTCCCCAAATCATTTTACGAAGCCAACATCACATTGATACCCAAGCCAGGTAAAGATCCAACAAAGAAAGAGAACTACAGGCCAATATCTTTGATGAACATAGATGCTAAAATTCTCAACAAGATCCTAGCAAACCGGATTCAGCAATACATCTCAAAAATCATCCATCATGACCAAGTAGGCTTCATTCCTGGCATGCAAGGCTGGTTCAATATTCGTAAAACCATAAATGTAATTAAATACATCACAGATGTCAAACAAAAA
>NW_007190500.1:0-758 GCF_000164805.1 Carlito syrichta
CTTTTCTACAGTGAGTGTGTAGCACTCATTTCACTCAGTCTGACACCATTGACATGCTCATTCCTACATGTGAAGTATCGACATAACATGCTCGGCTATGCTCATTCAAGCCGTACCTTGAGAATCGTGTATTACACCCTACAGCACACAAGAATCAAACTACTGGAAAATACATCACAATGCAGTCAACATTTGACACAGCATTTCCCAAGCTGATGCACACTCACAGCCAGCAAGCCAAGCCTGTCAGCTCGTCCTCGTAAATGCCAACGGAAGAGCAATGGCTTTGGATAGGAGACGGACAGGTCAAATCAAAAACACTTTAGAATTCAGTAGGTGAACAAATCATGCTTTCCCAAAGATGACAGCGAACCGGTCATGTCGCTCAGTGTGGCACCATGGAGTTGTGCACTTTGTATACAGGAAACGTTGCATCCAGCTCTGCTAGGCCTTTGCATTCAATGTAGGATAATACACGCTGAAAAACAGGGAGAATCAGGCGTCACGCCAAAGACCAAGCCACTATAATACTTGTTGCCCCCCCATTCAGTGACGTGCCGTTTTGAGGAATGTCTCCCATGGAAGACTGTTGTTTTCCGGAAAGCAAACAATGGCTGTCGGGCCTCGTTGGCAAATGAACCCGCAGAGCCATTGTATTCCGTGTGAGACGCCCGGGTCAAAAGAGAAAACTTTTCAGCATTCTCCGCTGAATGAAGCATGCTTGGCTACCCATGGCTGTGGAGATCTGGATCCAGTCA
>NW_007190501.1:0-832 GCF_000164805.1 Carlito syrichta
ACTGCTCAGGCCCACCCACAGATCCCCACCCTCTGCTTCCCTCTCTGGGGGCCTGAAGTCCCACAGAATCAGGGAGATTCCCATTTTTCAAGCCGGAGGACAGACACCAAAACATCTATAACTAGTGACAATGATGCCCACAATAGTCATTACTAATTACCAGCTCTGAAGGTAGGCTTGATTTCTCTGCTAGGAGTCAAGTTTACTGTTGGGAGCCGGCCATAGAGGCCCACTGAATGTTAGGGATCAGGGAGGGCCATGGACCCCGAGACCACTAGGATGTGTTCGGGAGCCACTGACCCCATTTTTCTCCTTCTTTCACCATGTAGCGCAAGTAACCTACTGCTGATCTAAGCTGAAGGCTCTGTGACTGTGACAGGCGTGGCTCACTCTAGAAACTCATTGTTCCTGTTTCCCATAAACTGTGGTTTTGGCTTACATATTAGATATAATTCAAACTCAGGTCACATTTGGGAGCCTTTTACATGGTGCAAGCCTCTTTGTAAGGTTTAAAAATATATTTGTAGAATTAGTATATACTTATGGACAGCTGTTTTCAGCTTCAGATAGTATAGATGATTATCTAGAGATACCAGAAATGGCCCAGCACAAACTTTGGACTGGGCCACATTCCTGAGGGCCCAGCGTGTACTTTGGACTGGGCTGCCATCTTTTAGACTGACTTCAGCTACAGTTAGTGTAGGGTTTTCCTACTTATTGTAGAAATTGAATTTATTTTATTCATAGTAAGTATTGTAGAATAGGTCATGCTACGTCAGGGAATTATGTTAGTTCAAGCATGATCAATCATGATATTTTTGAGGTTTAATAA
>NW_007190502.1:0-785 GCF_000164805.1 Carlito syrichta
TTTTGTCTTTCCTCGCCAGCATCTGTTGTTTTTGGAATTATGGATGACAGCCATCCCGACTGAACTTAGGTGACCTCTCAATGTAGTTTTCATTTCCATTTTTGGATGACTAATGAGCCTGAGCTTTTTGACATGTCTTTGGTGGCTGCGTGTGTGTCTGTTGTTGAGAAGGGTCTGTACATATCGTTTGCTCACTTTGGAATGAGGCTGTTTGTTTTTTCCTAGTCGGCACGTGGGAGTTCCTAGTAGATCCCAGATGATCATCCTTTATCTGATGTACATTTGCAAATATCTTTTTTCCAGTCGGCGGCTTGTTTTTCTCTTTTTGGAGTCAGGGCCTCACTCTGATGACCAGAGTGGAGTAGAGTGGTACAATCATACCTGACCACAGGGTGGACCTCCTGGGCTCAGGCAATCCTCCCAGACAGCTACAAATACAAGCCTGTATCTCCATGCCCAGCTCACTGATGACATTTTGGAGATAGAGATGAGGCTGCGTGATGTTAGACAGTCGCGTCTCCAAGTCCTGGGCTCCAGCCATCTTCCGTCCTCAGTCTGCCAAAGTGCTGGACGAGAGGGGGGAGATTCCAGGCCTGGCCTACCCTTAGCAGGAGTCGTCCTGGTGCGTGATGAAGTGTGCTTTGATTGCTGGGATACGCTTCCCAGCTGTCCATAGCCAACGATTTCGCTTGCTTTTCTTATGGAGCTATGAGTCTCCTTTTCTTCTCACCACGAATATTCACCCCTCAACCTTGCGGAAAGCACCCTTTGGATTTGTTCTTGCC
>NW_007190503.1:0-778 GCF_000164805.1 Carlito syrichta
GGAGCCCAACTCAAAAAACAAAACAAAACAAAACAAAGCAGAAAGAAAGAGGAAGAAAAGAGAGAGGGAGGAAAAAAGAGCCTAGGGCCTGATGGCTTCACAGCTGAATTTGTCCAAGCAGGTGAAAAGCAAATATAAGTTTCATTTAAACTCTTCACCAAAATCGAAGAGGCAGAAATAATTCCCAACTGACTACATGAGCCCAGAACTACTCTGATAGCAAAACAAGACAGACACACGCAAAGTAAAAACAAAGAATACCACAGACCAATATCACTGATGTACACAGGCATGACAAAGTCTTAGCGAAAACCAAGTTAAACAGAACACTGCTTTTGTGCCTATTGTTAGAAATAGCAATTGAGGTGATTTTGGCCTTTTCTATATTCATTAGTAAAGGGGTATAAGTTTCTTCATTATATTCTCCAAGTTTGCAATCATATAACCTTAAGTTTTTAATGGAGGAAGCATACCAAAATCATAATAAAATTGTTCTTTTTGTGCTTACTATCTGACTAAAGAAACGAAATTTCTGGCATTTAGCTGAAGGTAAATATTAACTTAATTATCAAGGTATAATATTTTAACCTCATTTTAGCCTATTTGCCTGTATTTCCAAAAAAGTAGCTTGTTTTACTTCTTTTATCGCAGTATAGAGGTCATATCATGGTAAGCATGAATTTGGTTTTGAGAAAAATTTGGTTTCCTACATGCAACCATGTGAATGTACGTTATTCATATTTCGTCATTTTCTGATGACTCTCAAATATGTTTTTGA
>NW_007190504.1:0-2180 GCF_000164805.1 Carlito syrichta
TTAACAAGTTGTCTAACGAGAGAGCTAGCTAACTTATAGAGTTGTTTAATGAGTTAGATAACTGTTTTAACTAGTTGGTAAATGAGTTAACTAGCTAAAGTAACCAGTTGTATAACAAGATAGCTAGGTGACCTAACATATTGGCTGATTAATCGGCCAACTAGTTAGCTGGTTTAACATGTTGGTTGACTACTCGGCCATCATGTTAGCTGGCTTAACAAATTGGCCGACTAGTCGGCTGAATAGTTAGCTGGGTTAGTTAACTGACGAATTGCCCATTAGTTAACTTGGTGAACTTTGGCTGGCTCATTTGCAGACCTAACTAATCGACCCACTAGTTAGCTGATGTAACATGTCGGCTAACAAGTTGTCAATTATTCGACTATTTGGTTAGCTGACTTAACTAGTCAGCCAGCGAGTGAGCCAACAGGTGAGCTGACTTAACTAGTTGGCCAGAGAGTGAGGCGACTGTTCAGCTGAATTAATGAGTCAGCCGGAGAGTGAGCTGACTGGTCAGCTGACTTAACTAGGGGGGCCAGAGAGTGAACCAACTGGTCAGCTGACTTAACTAGTCTGCCGGCAAGTAGACTGACTTGTCAGGTGAGTTCAGTTGGCTGGCAAGGTGAGCAGACTGGTCAGAAGACTTAACTAGTCAGACAGAGAGTGAGACGACTGGTCATCTGAATTAACTAGTCGGCCGGTGAGTGAACTGACTGCTCAGCTGACTTTAGTTGGCTGGCAGGGTGAGCATACTGGTCAGAAGACTTAACTAGTTGGTCGGCGAGTGATCCCAACAGTGAGCCGACTTAAAAAGTTGGCTAGCGAGTGAGCTGACAGGTGAGCTGCCTTAAATTGTCAGCCAGTGAGCGAGCAGACTGGTGAGCTAACTTAACAATTCGGCTGGCGAGCAAGCCAACTAGTTAGCTGACCTGTTGGCCTGGAAGATTGTTGACAAGTTAGTTGACCTGTTGGCTCTTGAGCGAGATGACTAGATTGCTGACTGGTTGGCAGACAAGAGAGTCAACAAGTTAGCTGACCTGATGGACAGTGAGTGAGCCCATTAATTAGGTGACCAGCTAGCTGAGTTGCTAGCCGACTACTTAGCTAAGTAACTAGCTGATTTGCTAGCTGACTTAATTAGCTAGCTGATTAGCGAGTTGTCTATCTAGCTGACATAGCTAGCTAGCAAACAAGCTATCTAGCTATCTAGCAGACTTAACTAGATGGCTAACTGGCTAGTTAGTAGGCTAGCTGACTTAAATATCTAGCTGACTAGCTAGCTGACTTAAGTAGGTAGCTGACTAGCAACCTGATTGGCTAGCTGACTTAACTAGCTAACTGAATAGATAGCTGACTTGCTAGATGACTTAATAAGCTAGCTACCTACCTAGGCAGGTGGCTAGTCAGCTCACCCAATAAGCTGACATAACCAGATAGCCAGCTGGCTAGCCAGCTGACTTAACAAGATAGACATCTGTCTTGCCACCTGACTTCACTAGTTCTCCACCTATCTAGGTAGCTCTCTAGTCAACTGACCTAACTATCTGAGTTACTTAGCTAGCCAGGTGACTAGCCAACTGACTTAAGTAGCTTGCTACTTAGCTAGGCAGCTGGGTAGCCAATGACTTAACTAGCTGACTTAAATAGATGGCCTGCTTGCTACTCAGCTGAATTAACTAGCTTGCAATATGACTGGCCAGCTGGCTACCAGCTGACTTAACTTGGTGAATTAACTAGATAGCCAGTGGGTTAGATTGCTGACTATCTTGCTATGTAGCTAGCCAGCTGTCTAGCCAGCTACCTTAACTGGGTTACTTATCTAATAGCCAGCTGACTAGCAAGCTGACTTAACTGCCTAACTACCTAGTTAGCCATCTGGATTACCAACTGACTTAACTAGCTATCTACCTATGTTGCCCGTTGGCTTGCCAGCTGACTTAACTACCTAGGTACCTAGCCAGCCAGCTGGCAAGTGAGCTGACTTAACTAGGTTATGCAACTAGCAAGCTAACTGTGTAGCCAGCTGACTTAAGTAGCTAGTTGCCAAGCTAGGCAGCTGGCTAGCCAACTGACTTAACTCACTGACTTAACTTGCTAGAAAGCTGACTTACTAGCTGACTCAACCATCTAGCTACCTAGCTAGCCAGCTGGCTTAACTAGCTGGCTTACTATCTAGCTAC
>NW_007190505.1:0-1010 GCF_000164805.1 Carlito syrichta
CCGTCAACTTCAAAAAGGGGTTTTGGATAAGTCTGTGAATTAGTTATCTTTTGCATTTCCATGAGAGCCATGAGTCTCTGGTCATTTGGTCTTTTCAAACCGGCCTGGCTGGTCTTTACAGTTAGCCGCTTGACTTTCAAAAGAAAATATCTTTAACTGCTACCAGCCCCCTTCCAGGCACATCAGTAGTACAGGGACTAGCAAACATACACTGCTGGCATTAGTACTTTGGAGGAGGACAGGGGATGATCTGCCTGTTTCTTCCCAAACTGGGATACCCACTGCCATGGCCGGTTTCACAAACATCAACGCAGCAGTTGAGAATGACCCCACACTCAGGGACTTCCTGCTTGGTTTACTGACCTTGAAATAAACCATCTTGAAATTCTTAATAATTTTTGAACAAGGGTCCTCAAAATTTCATTTTGTACTGGGTCCTAAAAATCATCTTGGCAGTCCTGTCCACCACAAACATGGTCCACAGATCACGCTTGTGTTTACAGTGTGACAGAAACATTGGCACCATTGTTTGAGAAAAAATATACTGATTATGTATACAACCCAAGAACATCCCTATAGAAAAACTCTTCCCTGCACAACACCCTTGGGTCCCCTCCTACTGTGGCAGCTTTTCTGTCTTCTAAATAAATCCTGTTTTCAAAAAAAAAGAGAGAAAGAAAAACTCTCTCTTGGAGTTATTGACACAAGGGCATTTTGAGGGTGCTGTAACCAGGAAGGAGTGTTGGGTTGTCCTGGGATTGAGGTTGTTCTGTTCATTGATACTGATGGCTGAATTTCATGGAAGGAGGTGAATTCATCAGATGGAGTTAACACAGGTGCCCCAACAACCTGTCCCTTCTAAAGTTATCTACCACTTCATGGGAAGTACTACATTGCATGTTTTGATACAGAAAAATAGTATCTTTTTAAAAGAATCAAAAAGCATGTTTCTAGTTAAAATTGTGGAAAATCTATAGGCCCCTGAAACCACAATCTGTTCCTAGGCAGGA
>NW_007190506.1:0-787 GCF_000164805.1 Carlito syrichta
CCTTGCTGTGTTGTGCACTGCCTGAACAAGAGATAGTGTCTTACCATGAGCAGGGTGCTACAAAGCTCCTCCTTCCCCTTCTTTTTATTGGAATGTGTGTCTGATTCCTCTGTGCTTCAGAGGAAGCTGCTGAAATAAAGTTTTTGGGCACTGCAGATCCAGTGTGATCATCTGCATAAGACACCCCCAATTCTACTGGGTTAATAGGTAAGAAGTAATGTATTTTGTGTAAAAAGTTCTCTTTGTGAAAAAAAAAAAAAAAAAAAAACAACAGTCCCATTACAAAGTGGGCAAAAGATATGAATAGACAGTTCTCAAAAGAAAACATATGAGCAGCCAACTTATACAAAAAAAAATGTTCAGCTTCACTAATCATCAAGGAGATGCAAATTAAAACCACACTGAGATAGCACCTAACTCCAGTCAGAATGGCCATCATCAATACCTCAAAAAGCAACAGGTGCTGGAGAGGGTATGGCAAAAAGGGAGCACTTCTACACTGTTAGTGGGAGTGTAAACTAGTGTAGCCTCTGTAGAAAAGTATGGAGATTCCCAAAAGATCTAAATCCCTGCAATCCCCCTATTGGGATTATACCTGGAAGAGCTCAAATCGCTGTATAAAAAAGATACCTGCACATGTATGTTTATCATAGCATTGTTCACAGTAGTAAGAACATAGAACCAACCGTGCTGCCCATCAAAAGAGGACTAGATTTAAAAAATGTGGTACATATACATGATGGAATATTACACATCCATAAAGATCAAAATCATGAAGTTCACTGCA
>NW_007190507.1:0-675 GCF_000164805.1 Carlito syrichta
AACCAATGGAATCACGCAATCCTCTCACCTCCACCCCCCAAAGTACTGGGAGTAATTACAGGTGTAAGCCACTGCACTCGGTGTGAGTAGCCTTTGTAATACTGCAACCGGGTTCTGGCTGCAACACCCTCCTGCAATGCTTTGCTCCTTTTCCTAGGAAGGATTCAAGCTTTTCGGCTATATTGACTTCGACTTACACCCTTTCGATAGCAAAACCTTGTCTTTACCAAAAATAAAATAAATAAATATTCAGGCATGGGGTGATACGTGCCTGTAGTCCCAGATACTTGGGAGGCTGAGGTGCCGAGGCGGAAGGGTCACCTGAGCCCATGAGGTAGAGGTGGTGGTGAGTTGAGATTGTGCCACCGCACTCAACCTGAACGACAGAGTGAGATGACCACTCTAAAAATAATTACTTCTACATTCTATATCCTGAGTGGCACGAGGTCAGACCAGGTACACCCATATTTGTAGTGTTCCAAAATGTCAGAATTTTACCGAGGCTGGTGTGATCTTAAAAGCCACAAGCTACACGGTGTTCCCGAGGAGACAACGCTACTTCGTACTTTCCCTTTTACCAGGTAGTATGAGCGTCAGGCAGGCAGGCTCAAGCCACTCCTTCTAGTCCAGCCAATATCACACTCAGTAGATAGTAGTGCACTTAACCAATATATA
>NW_007190508.1:0-1583 GCF_000164805.1 Carlito syrichta
CTCCTTTTCCTAGGAAGGATTCAAGCTTTTTGGCTATATTGACTTCGACTTACACCCTTTCGATAGCAAAACCTTGTCTTTACAAAAAATAAAATAAATAAATATTCAGGCATGGGGTGGTACATGCCTGTAGTCCCAGATACTTGGGAGGCTGAGGTGCCGAGGCGGAAGGGTCACCTGAGCCCATGAGGTAGAGGTGGTGGTGAGTTGAGATTGTGCCACCGCACTCAACCTGAACGACAGAGTGAGATGACCACTCTAAAAATAATTACTTCTACATTCTATATCCTGAGTGGCACGAGGTCAGACCAGGTACACCCATATTTGTAGTGTTCCAAAATGTCAGAATTTTACCGAGGCTGGTGTGATCTTAAAAGCCACAAGCTACACGGTGTTCCCGAGGAGACAACGCTACTTCGTACTTCCCTTTTACCAGGTAGTAAGAGCGTCAGGCAGGCAGGCTCAAGCCACTCCTCCAGTCCAGCCAATATCACACACAGTAGATAGTAGTGCACTTAACCAATATATAAAAATCACAGATTAAACATTCCATGTCAAAGTAACGTGGGATGTCAACAGAAAATGGAAAGGAGAAAGGGTTAGCGAACCAGGTTAGGGAGAGCCAAGGTGAGGAGGAGTTTTCCCGTGCCGGCTTGGATGGCACATCCACATCTTGCAAGAATATGGGCAGAGTCTCTGGTGGAAGATGACAGGAGCTTTTCATGGGGACAGCAAGATGGTGTCTGTTCAAGTGGCTGTTTCGAGCTGGTGAAGTCCTGTTCTTTTTTATGGTCACAAAGCCTTCTGATGAGGTCTGACAGTGGAAGGGCATATGCCTGGTTCTGTTCTCACCCGGTTGCCTGTGGTGTCTATTGGGTGAGGCAAACAACCCGGTCCCTGTTGGCATGAGGTCTTTTAGGAAATAAGATAAAGTCTTTTTCTCAGATGGAGTTACTTGTGTAAAGGGTGCCCCGTACACTCTCCGATATAAAGATCTTTTTCTACATTAAGTTTGAGCTGTAAAAATAAAATGCTATGTTCATTAAAAATTATTGAAATTTAAAATGTAGACACTTTTATTTTCTGTCGATCTTCCTATATCTGTCATAATAACTGAAAAGAAAAATATGTGTTTTCTAGGAACTTCCAGTGTCTTCTTGTTTGATTTTGCTCGGCTTGACTTCCACCTCTCCCTGCTCTGACATCCAAGCCTGGGCTCTTTTGTTTCTGCCTTGGAAGGGGAGGCCTTATCTCCCTGAGGAACCAGGGGGACATGGGTCAACACTTTAAAGTGGTTTCTTCTGGGCTATAGTTACTGAGAGCGCAAGACCTGCCGACAACAGCAGGGTAATGGGGTCAGCATTGAAAAGTGCACTTCAGTTGTGGAATTTCTTCCTAGAAAAGCCCCCATGGTTGGCCTGCCTCTAGACTGAGGCATAAAATGACCACCCCTTGATTTTCACAGCACTGTCCTAGGGCTCTCGTAGGGGGACACTGACAATTCCTGGACTCTGGGGTAGAGATGGAAGGGGTCCTCGCTGTCCCCTGCATCCTCCACACAGATTTATGTTCTCTAACACAAG
>NW_007190509.1:0-792 GCF_000164805.1 Carlito syrichta
TAAAGGGTGCCCGTACACTCTCCGATATAAAGATCTTTTCTACATTAAGTTGAGCTGTAAAAATAAAATGCTATGTTCATTAAAAATTATTGAAATTTAAAATATAGGCACTTTATTTCTGTCGACGTTCCTATATCTGTCATAATAACTGAAAAGAAAAATATGTGTTTTCTAGGAACTTCCAGTGTCTTCTTGTTTGATTTTGCTCGGCTTGACTTCCACCTCTCCCTGCTCTGACATCCAAGCCTGGGCTCTTTTGTTTCTGCCTGGGAAGGGGAGGCCTTATCTCCCTGAGGAAGCTGGGGGACATGGGTCAACACTTTAAAGTGGTTTCTTCTGGGCTATAGTTACTGAGAGCGCAAGACCTGCCGACAACAGCAGGGTAATGGGGTCAGCATTGAAAAGGGCACTTCAGTTGTGGAATTTCTTCCTACAAAAGCCCCCATGGTTGGCCTGCCTCTAGACTGAGGCATAAAATGACCACCCCTTGATTTTCACAGCACTGTCCTAGGGCTCTCGTAGGGGGACACTGACAATTCCTGGACTCTGGGGCAGAGATGGAAGGGGTCCTCGCTGTCCCCTGCATCCTCCACACAGATTTATGTTCTCTAACACAAGACCAGTCTGGGTGGGTCCCCCAATAGTTGTGCTGAGGTCTGTGATGGGCTAGGTACCTCTAGATGGGACATGGTTTGGGACAGTCATACTCGTTAAAGACTAGGAACCATCAGCGTCACTTTAACATCAATATTACATATTATTTTGCTTTTCATATCATTATTGTTTAACACG
>NW_007190510.1:0-708 GCF_000164805.1 Carlito syrichta
TCACCAGTGTAAAAAGAGAAACCTTTTCAGCATTCACTGGTGAATGAAGCATGCCTTGTTACCAGTGGCTGTGGATATGGTGTCCAGTGACTTCGGCACATGAAGGTGGACTCTCTTGGCCAAAAGCTCCCTGACTACGATAGAGTATGTAAAGGGAAACTCAAAAAATCAGGGATGACAGTACGCACAGAGCTACCTTACTACAGACTGAAAATGAATAGCGTGGCATTGCACCCTGGAATACCCTGTCCAAAAGAAGACCCACATTCACCACAACTTTATCATCGGCTCTCCATGCTTATTAATCAAGGAAAAGTGCACAGCACTGGTGTTCCTTATTAGGTGTAAATGCAATACGCAAACACCATTTAGATTTCTCACCATGAACTAATGATGCTCTACATCAAGTAACTGTGGAGCACTTATACCAATCATTCGGGCCCTATGTATTGCATATTCCAATCCGTGAAACACAGAGGTTCCACTCTCTTAGGAAAAGGCCTTCTCTGGAAAGGAACACAAATCAACGGGAACAAGTGTGAAAGAGGTATTACAGCAGGCAGCAAAGAAGTCACAGCAAACAGATCACAGTGCAGCACATATTTGGCACAGACTTATCCAAGGAAGATGGCTATTCACTACAGGCCTATGAAAGGCTATTCGGAAAAGCATCGACAGTGTAATACCTTTCCAGTAACACGAAAATGT
>NW_007190511.1:0-493 GCF_000164805.1 Carlito syrichta
CTATGTAGGTAGGTTGCTAGTTAAGTAAGCTTGCTAACCATCCAGCGTCTAGTTAAGTGAGCTAATTAAGTCAGCTGGCTATAAAGCTGTCTAGCTAGATTGATAACTAGTTAAGTCTGCTGGCTAGCCAGCTGGCTACTTCGTTAAGTCAGCTAGTTAAGACAACTGGCTAGCTTGCTTGCTAGCTAAGTAGCTAGGCAATTAAGTCAGCTGGTTAGCCAGTTGGATAGCTAGTTAAGTCAGCTTGCTAGCCAGCTTGTTAGCTAGGTAGCCAGCTAGTTATATCAGCCATATAGCTAGCTGGCTAGATAGTTAAGTCACCTAGTGTAGTCTGCTGACTAGTCTGCTGCCTAGCTAGAAATATTGCTATTTTAGTCAGCTGGCTAGACTGCCAGCTATCTATATTAGTCACCTAGTTAATTTCACTGGCTAACCAGCTGGCTATCTAAGTAGCAAGCTAGCTAATTCAACTGGCTAGACAGCAGGCCAGCTA
>NW_007190512.1:0-731 GCF_000164805.1 Carlito syrichta
TAAGATAGCTGGATAGCAGGCTGGTAAGATAGATGTCCAGCTATTTAAGTCAGCTGGCTAACCGGCTGACAAACTGGGTGCTGCCTCCTATCCCACTATCCAGCTAGTCAGCTATTTAAGCCATCTTGCTAGCCAGCTGGTACTTAGCTAGTTAAACCAGCTGGCTACAAGTCTAGCAAACCATGTAGCTAGCTACTTAATTCAGCTGGTTAGCCAGCTAGCCAGTCCAATAGCTAGTCAGCTAATCAAGTCAGCTAGCTAACCAGCTAGCTAGTTAATTCAGCTAGCAAGTCAGCTAACTATTCAGCCACCTAGTTAAGTCAGCTAGCTAGTCAGTTTGCTTATCAACTAGCTAGTTAACTCACATAGCAAATCAGCTAGCTAGTCAGCTAGAGAGTTAAGTCAGTTAGTCAGCTGACAAGCCAGTTAGCTATCTAGTTAAGTCAGTTAGCTAGAGAGCTAGATAACTTCTTTGCTAACTAGTTATGAGAGCTATGTAGCCAGCTAGATAGTCAGCTAGCAAATCAGCTAGTTACTTTGCTAATTAGTCTGCTAGCAGTCAGCTAGCTGGTCTGCAAACTAGTGGGCCCGCTCGCTTTCCATCAGGTCAGCTAACTAATCAGCTGGCTCGTCTGCCAAATGGTAAGCAAACTAATCGTCTAGCTCACAAGTCAACAGCTCAACTAACTTGTTGGTTTGATCACAAGCCATTAGGACAGCTAACTAGTTAG
>NW_007190513.1:0-731 GCF_000164805.1 Carlito syrichta
TAGGTGAATGGGTGTGTCTACATTGTCCCAGTCTGAGTGAATGTGGGTGTGTGAGAGTGCTTCCTGAGATGGAATGCCGTCCTGTCCAGGGTTGGTTACTGCCTTGTGCCTTGAGCTTCTGAGATACACTCTGGCCACGTGGAACCCTAAACTGGAATAATGGAGTAAGGAATGAGGCTACTTGCTTTTACTACTTCTTCTTAAATGAATAGAGAGCTCACAGTCATTTCAATGTTTAATATTAGAAATTCTTTGGTATTTATTTAGAGGTTTGGTGATATTTCTCTGCCCAGAAATATGCTCTAGGAACTTAATATTTCTTGTTTATATCAATTAGCCTGTGGTAAAGTTGTTTTTATTATAAATCATTTCACTTAAAGTAGCAGTGTCCAAGGACCTATTGACAATGTTAAGTAAAGACTGGTTTTACTGCGAAAGAAAACAGGTATTCCAACACAAACTAGTATAAATATTTATGGGACCATTAGTCACAATACTGAAAAGTTGGAAACAGCCTGAGTGTCCATCAAGAGACGAATAGATAAACAAAATGTGATGTATCAGAACACATATTATTTATACCTAAATACGAAGAATATAGTAAAATGATGCAGCCACTGTGTAAACAATATGGCCACTAATCTATGTAGATTGAACATGGAGTTCACATATGACCCAGTAATTCCACTTCTGTTATCTATCTCAAAGGAACTGAAAGCAGGTACTCATAC
>NW_007190514.1:0-730 GCF_000164805.1 Carlito syrichta
CCCAAGTTGGGAGGTGTGAGTGCAACCAGGGCTACCTAGTGCGGAAACAAAAGAGAGAGAGAGAAAAAGAAAGAAAGAGAAAGAAAGAAAGAAAGAAAGAAAGGAAGAAATGCATTTTCCAGCAAACCTCCTGCTTAGTCCTCTCCCCCCAGTCCCCCCACATATGAGGGTCCCCAAATCTCGGCACGTTTCTGCCCCAACCCCCCAAATAATGCCCCCACTTTGATGTGGGATTTCCCTAGGATCCCTTCCAGGGTTCCTGCTGCTCTCTTCTCTGAGGTGAGAAATGTGCCCCAGGCAGTCTGGCCCACTCACTCAGCAACAAGGACCTTCAGCCAAGAAAGGCCAGGGGCACAAACCTCACCTGGGGATAGTTCTTCTCCCCAAAGTACCATTTTTTCTGGCTTTCAAGCCAGTCACCCTTTGAACATACCACGCGCAGTTGAGAATCTGTGTACGATTCTGATGATTTTTGACACAGGGTCTACTTCTGTGGCCCAGGTTGGGGCCTAGGGAAACTACCATTGTTCACTGCCAGCCTCGAAAGCTCGGGATCCGGTGATTCTCCCACCTCAGCCTCCAGAGTGGCTGGGATGATGGACACCACAACCCCAGAGTGCCTGTTTGGTGCAGAGGCAGGGTCTCCTTGTATGACCCAAAACTGGCCTTGGGCTGCTGGGCACCAGCCATCCTCCCACCTCGAGATACAGGAGCACTGGGGTTCCAGGCT
>NW_007190515.1:0-646 GCF_000164805.1 Carlito syrichta
TCAATGTTATTCTCACTTGGTGCATGCTGCAACACATGAATCTGAGTCTCGCGGTTTTCTTCTCATTTGGATTTTCGGCTGTGCAAAGCGCCTCTGTTTGAAATAACAGTTCTCTCATGGGACACGCTTTGCCCATGTGCAGCTCTACGCTGCCACCCATGGGGCGATGGGAACCCCACAGTGGAGCAAGAAGGCATTACTTGGTGAATTCCCTGGGTGCATTCTGAAATGTTTCTCCCTTTCAAATTTTTGTGTGGAAGGATACACAATTGCTCTGCCAAACGCATTGACGGAAAAGAGCTGACTGCCTTGGTGGTGCTTGTTTTGAATGTCCGTCTCCCTTGGAAAGAGCTGTGTGAGAAGTGTGCTGCACTGTGAGGATCTGGCACTGATTGTGCGTGCTGTCATTCCTCCTTCCCACTTGTTCCCTTTCATGTATCTTACTCTCTACAGGGTGACTGCTTTGGCGTGCGGATTGTCAACCTCTCCCATGCGGGAATGCTCATCTCCCCTGAGCCACAATGAGGGATCTGATACATTCACAGTTACTTGTGGGAAGGCATTACGTGTGACCCGGTGGAATTCTGAATTGCTCTTTCTTGACACCTTCTCCTGTCAAGGAAATCAATGAGACTGTGGATTGCTG
>NW_007190516.1:0-733 GCF_000164805.1 Carlito syrichta
CCATGAGTCTGAGTCTCGCGGTTTTCTTCTCATTTGGACTTCGGCTGTGCAGAGCGCCTCTGTTTGAACTAAGAGTTCTCTCATGGGACACGCTTTGCCCATGTGCAGCTCTACGCTGCCACCCATGGGGCGATGGGAACCCCACAGTGGAGCAAGAAGGCATTACTTGGTGAATTCCCTGGGTGCATTCTGAAATGTTTCTCCCTTTCAAATTTTTGTGTGGGAGGATACACAATTGCTCTGCCAAACGCATTGACGGAAAAGAGCTGACTGCCTTGGTGGTGCTTGTTTTGAATGTCCGTCTCCCTTGGAAAGTGCTGTGTGAGAAGTGTGCTGCACTGTGAGGTTCTGGCACTGAGTGTGCGTGCTGTCATTCCTCCTTCCCACTTGTTCCCTTTCGTGTATCTTACGCTCTACAGGGTGACTGCTTTGGCGTGCGGCTTGTCAACCTCTCCCATGCGGGAATGCTCATCTCCCCTGTGCCACAATGAGGGATCTGAGACATTCACAGTTACTTGTGGGAAGGCATTATGTGTGACCCGGGGGAATTCTGAATTGCTCTTTCTTGACACCTTCTCCTGTCAGGGAAAGCAATGAGACTGTGGATTGCTGGTGGGAGTGGCCTTTCTTAGGCCTGGGGTGTACGGGCACCTTCCTGGCTTAAGTCTGTGCCCAAGGTGTGCTGCAGTGTCACCTCTTTGCTGTGACTATTATTCTTCATTGCCGCCTGCTG
>NW_007190517.1:0-778 GCF_000164805.1 Carlito syrichta
CCAAATGGACAACACATTTTCTTTTTCTTTTTTTAACGTTGTGGTCCTCTTCCTCAGAGGTGTAGGGAAAAGGCTACTGTAAACAATTTTAAAGGTGTAACAAATTCCATTTCAGGGACTTGGATTCTGAGTGATGCAATACAAAATACATAAGTTTAGTTTACTTGTGTCTTTAAAAGTTTTCTAGTGATTATTATGCTAAACCTCAAATTGAAGGATTGTACTGTCTTAGTTTTACATTTGATGGAGTTTTCCCTGGATTTGCCAAGGGACGGGATATGTTGCCACTTGGCCTGCAGTAGAAACATTTGAATGCCTTTTAAAACCTACCTATAGGGAATTTATTTATGTCTAGCCTGTACTAGCTACGCTGTCTTAATTATTTATTCTTTAGAGATTTTTGATCCCATAATTATTTGGGGTGCTGAGGGGTGAAGGTCCGTCTTCTGTAATTTCTTCAGAACTGATAATGGGTGCAGTCCTGCATAGCCAGAGATAGAAAATCTCTCCTTGTCTGACCTGAGGCATCCAGATTTGTTTCAGCAGTGGCAGTTTGCAGGCACTGACTGGAATTCTTGCACGACCATTATGTGGGCATGAAATTACTGGATTCTAGCTTAATAAAAGGAATAAAGTCAGGCATACATTTTGACAATTTTAGGCAGTGGCTGATTACCTTTTGTACAAAAGCTACAAGGTCTGAAGTTATTAGCATAACTTAAATGATAAACTTTAATTTCTGTGGCTTTATTACAAGTACCAGCATTTGTATTTCCGG
>NW_007190518.1:0-2414 GCF_000164805.1 Carlito syrichta
TTATACTAATAAAGTTAGTTTTACAGCAATTAAAATGACAGGCAGTTCGGCAAATATAAAGGTTGACAAAGCAAAACAATGACTTATCAGTAATGTCCACTGAGTTCTTAAGCTGAATCCTTAATTTTCTGCCGTGTGTTGATCAGTTAGCCTCCAGTGTGTGACTGAAGCAGGACTTGAAGTATTCTCAGGCTTTTAGAGCAGGGCTTGAGAAATGTTGACTTTCTGGACAGTCAGCTTAAGGGGTATTGCCAAATCTGCAGTGCACTTCCAATCCTATTCTGCTATAATGGATTCTAGGAACTACTTCAGCTACTTTGACTGCAGTCGGGGTAGATAATAGAACAGTAAATGGCCCCCTTTAGAGGGGCTTTAGAGGTTGTACATTTCACTCTTTTATCCATACCATATTACCTGGTTTAAAAGAATGGGCATTGGTAGTTAAACTAATTGGCAATCATCTTTTGACTTGACAATGGATGGCATTTAGGACCGAACCCAAGGCTTGCATTTGCTGTTTTAGAGTAAGACTTTTTAATTTTTCTTTTTATGTTTCCCTGTATGCTCTTAATGAGAGGGGGTGGCCACCCATAAAGAATTTTAAAAGGCGAGAAACCTGTTTAATTTATTTAAAGGCCTGTTTTGGGGTGTTTTCCCATAGCAGAGGCTTTTGTCCATCCCCCTGTGAGGCTTCATAGAGGGGTTTTATCATGATAGAGAAGATAGGCATTTAAATTTTATAGACTATTATAGAAATAGGACCACCCTTAGGGTTTTTTTGTGGGGTTTTTTTTTTGTTGTTGTTGTTGTTGTTTTTAACAGTTGTTAGTTGGGTTCTTTCTTTAATTTTTAGTAGCACTTACTCCCCTGGAGTGTTTGAGTTTCTTCTGGTTTAAAGTGTCTAGTGAAAAAGTTTATAAACTGTGATTAAAATTTGTCCCAAATGGACAACACATTTTCTTTTTTCTTTTTTTTAACGTTTGTGGTCCTCTTTCCTTCAGAGGTGTAGGGAAAAGGCCTACTGTTAAACAATTTTAAAGGTGTAACAAATTCCATTTCAGGGACTTGGATTCTGAGTGATGCAATACAAAATACCTAAGTTTAGTTTACTTGTGTCTTTAAAAGTTTTCTAGTGATTATTATGCTAAACCTCAAATTGAAGGATTGTACTGTCTTAGTTTTACATTTGATGGAGTTTTCCCTGGATTTGCCAAGGGACGGGATATGTTGCCACTTGGCCTGCAGTAGAAACATTTGAATGCCTTTTAAAACCTACCTATAGGGAATTTATTTATGTCTAGCCTGTACTAGCTACGCTGTCTTAATTATTTATTCTTTAGAGATTTTTGATCCCATAATTATTTGGGGTGCTGAGGGGTGAAGGTCCGTCTTCTGTAATTTCTTCAGAACTGATAATGGGTGCAGTCCTGCATAGCCAGAGATTGAAAATCTCTCCTTGTCTGACTTGAGGCATCCAGATTTGTTTCAGCAGTGGCAGTTTGCAGGCACTGACTGGAATTCTTGCACGACCATTATGTGAGCATGAAATTACTGGATTCTAGCTTAATAAAAGGAATAAAGTCAGGCATACATTTTGACAATTTTAGGCAGTGGCTGATTACCTTTTGTACAAAAGCTACAAGGTCTGAAGTTATTAGCATAACTTAAATGATAAACTTTAATTTCTGTGGCTTTATTACAAGTACCAGCATTTGTAATTCCGGACTATAATGGTAGCCTGACAGATTGTTTTAGACTATAATTTGAACTAGGCACTCAAGTAAATTTTATATAAAATTTGAAGAGAAATCCAAAAATGTTTGGAGACTTGCATCCATAAATGACTTTATTATGCCTAGATTGTTTATAGATTTTTTTCTGTATATATTGTTTTCATAAGCTTTTCTTATGCCATTTTGGCACACATATTATTTTATTTTTGTTCTTTAACCCCTTTTTAAAAAAATTCTTAGATAACTATTTACTTTATTATAGGACAGAAATTTACCATATAAGACTTCCTCTTAGATAAAAATATCCTTTTTCTTATATTTCTTCTTTGTTTTCTTACTAAAACCTTATTTGTATACTAACAACACTCTTTATATTTTTTCTTTGCTTTTGCTTTCCCTTTTTATTTATTTATAGATAACCTTTTACAGTTATAATTTGAATTCACCTTTTAGTAACTGTTAGGTGAAACATTTAACTTTGGTAACACCTTTAATTCCACTAGAGAGCAGGTTTTAGGAGTAAGAAGTTCAGTATGAGCACAAGGGCTAAAACCTTAGCCTTGGTATTAATTAAGAAATGAATTTGGATCCCAGTCACATTTATATAGACCTAAGGATTTTCTGGGTTGATGGCAAACAAAACACTGCATTGGGCCGTGACCCTCCCCCTCAATCAACAGC
>NW_007190519.1:0-1482 GCF_000164805.1 Carlito syrichta
AGTACCAGCATTTGTATTTCCGGACTATAATGGTAGCCTGACAGATTGTTTTAGACTATAATTTGAACTAGGCACTCAAGTAAATTTTATATAAAATTTGAAGAGAAATCCAAAAATGTTTGGAGACTTGCATCCATAAATGACTTTATTATGCCTAGATTGTTTATAGATTTTTTTCTGTATATATTGTTTTCATAAGCTTTTCTTATGCCATTTTGGCACACATATTATTTTATTTTTGTTCTTTAACCCCTTTTTAAAAAAATTCTTAGATAACTATTTACTTTATTATAGGACAGAAATTTACCATATAAGACTTCCTCTTAGATAAAAATGTCCTTTTTCTTATATTTCTTCTTTGTTTTCTTACTAAAACCTTATTTGTATACTAACAACACTCTTTATATTTTTTCTTTGCTTTTGCTTTCCCTTTTTATTTATTTATAGATAACCTTTTACAGTTATAATTTGAATTCACCTTTTAGTAGCTGTTAGGTGAAACATTTAACTTTGGTAACATCTTTAATTCCACTAGAGAGCAGGTTTTAGGAGTAAGAAGTTCAGTATGAGCACAAGGGCTAAAACCTTAGCCTTGGTATTAATTAAGAAATGAATTTGGATCCCAGTCACATTTATATAGACCTAAGGATTTTCTGGGTTGATGGCAAACAAAACACTGCATTGGGCCGTGACCCTCCCCCTTCATCAACAGCCACCATCACGAAGCTAGGTGTACCCCCCTCTTCAGGAGAGGCCGCACCATCTCTTTCAGTGACTTTTTAATCCGGTTGTTGGACAAAGTCCTGGGGTTTAAGAGCAATTGTGCTTTAAGTGCCCAAGTTGGCCACATTCATAGTGGTTGACACCATCCCCCTTAGCAGGTTTATTCTTATCAGGCCTCTTTTGGGTGACTGGAGCTTTGTTTTTAGTGGCAACTGCCAATAGGTCTGTTTACCTTTTCTTTGGCTGGTGTTCATTTTGAAGTTATTTTTCTTTTTTTTCTTAATGTTTCAGTTTTTAAGAACTTCAGAGGCTTTATATAATTGGGAATTTGGTATTCATAGTCCTGAGTTAAGCCTCCGGAGTTAGGCATTTAACATTCTATAGGATATATTCTTGTTTGCAAAGTAGTGAAATAAATATTTTTTTGCCTCTGCATACAGAACTTTTGACTATTTTATTTTATTATTTTTATCATTATTATTTAAATTTTAAACCATGAAACCTTAATTTGCTTTAGTTATTTAAAGTCTGTCCCATTGGGCTGTTTGAGGGTACAGATTATTACATATTTTCTTGGTCACGTTTTTTGAAAACCAAGAATTTGTTTTAAACGCTTGCAATTAATTTCTCAAAGGAGAATTTTAAAACAAACAAATAGCAAAATAAAAATCATAAACAGCAATGGTAGGAATTCCTGGAAACCCTGATGGCTTCTTCCAGGCTGAGTGTTCTCATCCTTCCTTGAAGCCCCCTTTTTTT
>NW_007190520.1:0-783 GCF_000164805.1 Carlito syrichta
GGAATTCCTGGAACCCTGATGGCTTCTTCCAGGCTGAGTGTTCTCATCCTTCCTTGAAGCCCCCTTTTTTTGCTTCATGACTTTCCAATGATGTCTACAAAATGGCCTGGTACAAAACCTTTTTATAGTGAACAGATCACGTAGATGTAAAATGATCTGTTTTTACTTATTCCTAATTAGGAACAGGCAAAATTGTTAAAACAAACAAACAAACAAAAACCTCATGAATTGCTAAACAATAGTCTTAGTTGTAAGATGTGGACAATTCAATGAAAGTGATTAGGTCTCACTTTATGCTCCACAGAGTGTGCCTAGTACTTGACCTGTCCCTTAGGTGAAATACTGAGCTTACAAGGTGACTTAATCAGGTGGGAATGGCCAGTTCCCATGCCTTACTAAGTCCTGCAAAGTATTTGGCATTTAAAGCTTCACCAATCTTGTAAGAGGTGTGCTAGTTAAGCATAGCCAAAAAGGCAGGCAGTAGTGTTATTTAGCATTACAATATAAAGGAGGGACTCAGCATACATTACACGACTCTAAGAGACTTTCCAACAGTTTTACAGGGACAAGCAGTTGACTGCGATTTTAGGCAAGGCCTAAACCCTTAGAAACAAATTTACTTTTAACAAACCTGGCCTTTAGCATTTGAAAACAAGAACAGTTTTTTTAGTTCCTTAGTTGCCAGAGAAAGACTACAAAATTATTTTTCCCAAGGCTAGCATTAACTTGCACTGAGTTAGCAAAAGGCTAAGTAGCATATAAGAGATATGTCTATGTTTTTTT
>NW_007190521.1:0-1228 GCF_000164805.1 Carlito syrichta
GTGTTCTCATCCTTCCTTGAAGCCCCCTTTTTTTGCTTCATGACTTTTCAATGATGTCTACAAAATGGCCTGGTACAAAACCTTTTTAGAGTGAACAGACCACGTAGATGTAAAATGATCTGTTTTTACTTATTCCTAATTAGGAACAGGCAAAATTGTTAAAACAAACAAACAAACAAAAACCTCATGAATTGCTAAACAATAGTCTTAGTTGTAAGATGTGGACAATTCAATGAAAGTGATTAGGTCTCACTTTATGCTCCACAGAGTGTGCCTAGTACTTGACCTGTCCCTTAGGTGAAATACTGAGCTTACAAGGTGACTTAATCAGGTGGGAATGGCCAGTTCCCATGCCTTACTAAGTCCTGCAAAGTATTTGGCATTTAAAGCTTCACCAATCTTGTAAGAGGTGTGCTAGTTAAGCATAGCCAAAAAGGCAGGCAGTAGTGTTATTTAGCATTACAATATAAAGGAGGGACTCAGCATACATTACACGACTCTAGGAGACTTTCCAACAGTTTTACAGGGACAAGCAGTTGACTGCGATTTTAGGCAAGGCCTAAACCTTTAGAAACAGATTTACTTTTAACAAACCTGGCCTTTAGCATTTGAAAACAAGAACAGTTTTTTTAGTTCCTTAGTTGCCAGAGAAAGACTACAAAATTATTTTTCCCAAGGCTAGCATTAACTTGCACTGAGTTAGCAAAAGGCTAAGTAGCATATAAGAGATATGTCTATGTTTTTTTACAGGTGCACAAAGGCATCTGTGTTTCAAAGTAGGCAGAGGTGTCTCAATTTTCTTTCTCTCCTTAGGAAGCTCATTGAAAAGGACCTCTGTTCCCCAATCACTTATAGCATTCAGAGATAAAATCTGATTTCACAGCTGGGCTGGTAGACCTTGGACCCACCCTGGCTTCATTAAATGCAAAGCACTACATTGCAGTGATGGAAAGATAAAAAAAGATGTCTACAACAAACAGCTAATCCAAAAAGCTTGGCAATATAGGGACACTCTGTCTCTACAAAAATACAAATAAAGAAGTAGCCGGGTGTGGTGGTATGTTTGTGGTCCCAGCTAGTCTGGAGGCTGAGTCAGGAGAATCCTTTGAGCCCAGGGGTTCAGGGCTATGATTACACCATTGCACTTCTGTCTGGATGACAGAGTGAGACCCTGTCTCTAAAACAAATTACAAAACAAGGAAGGAAGGAAGGGAGGGAGGGAGGGAGG
>NW_007190522.1:0-769 GCF_000164805.1 Carlito syrichta
TGCACTTCCAGCAAAGCCACAACACAGGTTAGAAAATACAAGAAAAGAAGAGTCTGTGAACTCACGGTTAAGGGTCCATGTCCAAGAGCGGCCTGACTCACGTTCCCTCGACGTGGTAGGGGGGCCCCAGCTCCGCCGCCTGCGGGGGGCCCGGCTCCGCCGCCAGCGGGGGGCCCAGCTCCGCGGCCAGCGGGGGGCCCAGCTCCGCGGTCGTCCCAGTCGCCGCGAGCCACACTCTGGGCTCCCGCAGCGCGGGAGTCCGAAGCACTCCGTGGGAGGCCGCGGCCCGGGAGGCGGAACCGCGTTGCGCCTCGGTGCTCGCAGGCAGGATTCTGAGGAAGGATCGCGTCAACCCAGCAGGTCACGCGGCCGGGACGCGACGCGCCGTCCTCACGCCAGGGCGCTGCAGCCCCGCAATGGCGAGGGACCCGGAGCCCCGCCCCCACAAGAGAGAGATTGACAGCAGGTACCATTCATTGTGCAGAGTAGGTGTCTGATACATTTCAACAACTCCAACGTAACACTAACACATGAGAAAACGCAAACATGGTCAGAAAGGAAACATGCCAGAGATCTACACATACCGCTGCAGGGAAAAAGACACAAATCGGGACAATTCATTTTAAGCAGTAGTATACAGTTGCTATCTATACTCAATGAAACATATCGAATGAGTCAACTGGGATATATTTCAAAAATAAGTTAATTAAAAATCAGCAATAGGATATTTTATCTAAGCACATTTCCATAAAATAAGGGTATGTGTTTT
>NW_007190523.1:0-767 GCF_000164805.1 Carlito syrichta
GCGGGGGGCCCAGCTCCGCGGCCAGCGGGGGGCCCAGCTCCGCGGTCGTCCCAGTCGCCGCGAGCCACACTCTGGGCTCCCGCAGCGCGGGAGTCCGAAGCACTCCGTGGGAGGCCGCGGCCCGGGAGGCGGAACCGCGTTGCGCCTCGGTGCTCGCAGGCAGGATTCTGAGGAAGGATCGCGTCAACCCAGCAGGTCACGTGGCCGGGACGCGACGCGCCGTCCTCAAGCCAGGGAGCTGCAGCCCCGCAATGGCGAGGGACCCGGAGCCCCGCCCCCACAAGAAAGAGATTGACAGCAGGTACCATTCATTGTGCAGAGTAGGTGTCTGATACATTTCAACAACTCCAACGTAACACTAACACATGAGAAAACGCAAACATGGTCAGAAAGGAAACATGCCAGAGATCTACACATACCGCTGCAGGGAAAAAGACACAAATCGGGACAATTCATTTTAAGCAGTAGTATACAGTTGCTATCTGTACTCAATGAAACATATCGAATGAGTCAACTGGGATATATTTCAAAAATAAGTTAATTAAAAATCAGCAATAGGATATTTTATCTAAGCACATTTCCATAAAATAAGGGTATGTGTTTTTATTTGGGTGTGGAAAAAAGTGATTAAGGCTATAGAAACAAGAATTCCTTTCTAATGACTGGCCATGGATTCAGGGATCTGGTATAAACGTTTTTCTTCTTCATTTGTAATTTGAAAGAAGTATGGTACAATTCAGGTGAAATATATTAATATTCATTTACAG
>NW_007190524.1:0-850 GCF_000164805.1 Carlito syrichta
TCCGTCCCAGTCGCCGCGAGCCACACTCTGGGCTCCCGCAGCGCGGGAGTCCGAAGCACTCCGTGGGAGGCCGCGGCCCGGGAGGCGGAACCGCGTTGCGCCTCGGTGCTCGCAGGCAGGATTCTGAGGAAGGATCGCGTCAACCCAGCAGGTCACGCGGCCGGGACGCGACGCGCCGTCCTCACGCCAGGGCGCTGCAGCCCCGCAATGGCGAGGGACCCGGAGCCCCGCCCCCACAAGAAAGAGATTGACAGCAGGTACCATTCATTGTGCAGAGTAGGTGTCTGATACATTTCAACAACTCCAACGTAACACTAACACATGAGAAAACGCAAACATGGTCAGAAAGGAAACATGCCAGAGATCTACACATACCGCTGCAGGGAAAAAGACACAAATCGGGACAATTCATTTTAAGCAGTAGTATACAGTTGCTATCTATACTCAATGAAACATATCGAATGAGTCAACTGGGATATATTTCAAAAATAAGTTAATTAAAAATCAGCAATAGGATATTTTATCTAAGCACATTTCCATAAAATAAGGGTATGTGTTTTTATTTGGGTGTGGAAAAAAGTGATTAAGGCTATAGAAACAAGAATTCCTTTCTAATGACTGGCCATGGATTCAGGGATCTGGTATAAACGTTTTCTTCTTCATTTGTAATTTGAAAGAAGTAGGGTACAATTCAGGGTGAAATATATTAATATTCATTTTACAGGAACCCTTGTTGTTCAGGCCTGTCCCCGAACGTCCCGGCACCCCGGGCACAAACCAACTACTGCAAGTCCTGGCCCTCCCCCTCCCCTGCATCTCCCAACTCTGAAAATCTTTTTTGTTGTCGTTA
>NW_007190525.1:0-737 GCF_000164805.1 Carlito syrichta
CAATCTCTCTCTTTGGGGGCGGGGTTCCGGGTTCCCTCGCCATTGCGGGGGTGCAGCGCCCTGGCGTGAGGAACGGCGCGTCGCGTCCCCGGCCGCGTGACCTGCTGGGTTGACGCGATCCTTCCTCAGAATCCTGCCTGCGAGCACCGAGGCGCAACGCGGTTCCGCCTCCCGGGCCGCGGCCTCCCACGGAGTGCTTCGGACTCCCGCGCTGCGGGACCCCAGAGTGTGGCTCGCGGCGACCGGGACGACCGCGGAGCTGGGCCCCCCGCTGGCCGCGGAGCTGGGCCCCCCCTGGCGGCGGAGCCGGGCCCCCCGCAGGCGGCGGAGCTGGGGCCCCCCTACCACGTCGAGGGAACGTGAGTCAGGCCGCTCTTGGACATGGACCCTTAACCGTGAGTTCACAGACTCTTCTTTTCTTGTATTTTCTAACCTGTGTTGTGGCTTTTGCTGGAAGTGCAACTGCTGGATTATGCATGAGAGTATCCCGTTTTCTGAGAAGTGTGTGTGGAAGGACTGCCCTATTCCCACGGAATGTATGTGGCCATAAATGTGTCCACTGATTCCTCAGTGTTCGTTCTGTTCCATGGATCAATCGTTAGGGTTTTATACCATTGCCTCTGTGTTTGGTTTACTGGACTTTGGTGAAAGCAGAAAGTGTGAAACCCTACACTTTGCCCATTTTGAAGAGAGTTTGGGCTATTGCCGGTCTCATGCAATTCTTCTGAAAGACTAGG
>NW_007190526.1:0-785 GCF_000164805.1 Carlito syrichta
TCAGCCCACTACCATCAGGAAATCCAATGAAGAAAAACCCGTTCCTTCAAGGAACACAATCGATGGGCTCTTCCGCGCAACCCCAGGCAGCGCAGGATTGGACCTCAGTGCCTCCACCTCAACAATAGTAACATCTGATTCTCCTACTACTAAGATATCTACAGGAGTTTATGGTCCTCTCCCTGAAGGAACATTAGGATTAATTGTAGGGTGTAGCTCTTCCTCTCTTAAAGGGATTTTTGTAGTCCCGGGGGTTGTTGATTCAGATTTCACTGGAGAAATTCGAATCCTTGTTCAACCTCCCTCTAAAACAATCATGATTCATGCAGGCCAACGTATTGCTCAGATACTGTTGTTGCCTTACTTTGATACAGGCACTCCGGTAACTGATGAAGAGAGAGGGGAAAAAGGATTTGGATCCAGTGGTATGGCATTTTGGATAAAGGAGGTTAAAAGGTCCAGACCCACTAAAGTTATTCAGATTCAGGGAAGGCAGATTGAAGGACTTGTGGACACTGGCACAGATGTTTCTTGCATTGCTGGAAAAGACTGGCCTAAACATTGGCCGATAGAACAAACTACCTCTGATTTAGTTGGATTGGGAACAGCTCAAAATGTTGCCAGAAGTTCACAAGTGCTTCCTTGGACTGACTTAGAGTCTTCAGGAACGTTTCAACCATATGTTATACCTTCTCTCCCTTTTACTTTGTGGGGAAGAGATATTATGGAACAGATGGGGATTCTTTTAGTTAGCGAAAGCTCCTTTGCTAGTGCTCAGATGATTC
>NW_007190527.1:0-831 GCF_000164805.1 Carlito syrichta
TCTGGTGTGCAGCTAATCTGGAGGATGATTTTTCTACACACCTGGTCCTAATGTCCACCAGGAGTGGTTTGCTTTCAGCTGACAAGGCCGGAGACACACTAACAATGTTCTACTTCAGAGGTACAAGAGAGGAGCCCCCTTCTAAATATAGGAATTTACTTACAAAAAATTATTACATATTTAATCTTACATGTTTAAACTTCAGTCACACCTTTGAAGTATTATTTGATGCAATACACCTACTGAGATGCTTTTTCCATTGCTCAGAACAGTTTTTGAACTAGTCCACCTTGAAGCCTTTTAGAGTATCTGCCTTTTGTTCGTCTATTTGACCTCTTCCACATCATCAAAATATTTCCCTTTGAGGACTTTTTTATCCAGAGAAACAATAAAAAGTCACTTGAAATCAGGTGAATGGGGAGGGTGGGCATGGAAGTCATGCCGTTTTGGGTAAAAACTGCTGAGTACTCAGGGAAGTGTGGCAGGTGCACTTGCAAATCACACTTCATGAAATGGGCAAGCACGTTGAAAGATCCTCCAAAAAAATAATTACCTGAAGCAGAGCGCAGCCTCTTCCAACTGTGAAAGGGAAAGGAAGCAGCCTCTGCCCCTGGAATTATACGGGGGGAAGATGAAAGAAATGACTTCAGCCTTGAAACAGGCGTTACTCCCTTCCTGGAGGTTTTTCTTTGAAGGTTTCTCCTCTAAACATTGCAAGATAAATTGTATCTTTACCCACTACACATCTGCTTCTTTAAACTCACTAGCTTGTTGATGTCAGCAGATATTGCAATAAGATATCGGGAAAATGTCCAACTCTAACTTTAGCTA
>NW_007190528.1:0-933 GCF_000164805.1 Carlito syrichta
CATGGCTGGAGTAAATTAACACATTCCCTGGCACTGGTGTGCAGCTTTTGATCTAATCTGGAGGATGATTTTTCTACACACCTGGTCCTAATGTCCACCAGGAGTGGTTTGCTTTCAGCTGACAAGGCCGGAGACACACTAACAATGTTCTACTTCAGAGGTACAAGAGAGGAGCCCCCTTCTAAATATAGGAATTTACTTACAAAAAATTATTACATATTTAATCTTACATGTTTAAACTTCAGTCACACCTTTGAAGTATTATTTGATGCAATACACCTACTGAGATGCTTTTTCCATTGCTCAGAACAGTTTTTGAACTAGTCCACCTTGAAGCCTTTTAGAGTATCTGCCTTTTGTTCGTCTATTTGACCTCTTCCACATCATCAAAATATTTCCCTTTGAGGACTTTTTTATCCAGAGAAACAATAAAAAGTCACTTGAAATCAGGTGAATGGGGAGGGTGGGCATGGAAGTCATGCCGTTTTGGGTAAAAACTGCTGAGTACTCAGGGAAGTGTGGCAGGTGCACTTGCAAATCACACTTCATGAAATGGGCAAGCACGTTGAAAGATCCTCCAAAAAAATAATTACCTGAAGCAGAGCGCAGCCTCTTCCAACTGTGAAAGGGAAAGGAAGCAGCCTCTGCCCCTGGAATTATACGGGGGGAAGATGAAAGAAATGACTTCAGCCTTGAAACAGGCGTTACTCCCTTCCTGGAGGTTTTTCTTTGAAGGTTTCTCCTCTAAACATTGCAAGATAAATTGTATCTTTACCCACTACACATCTGCTTCTTTAAACTCACTAGCTTGTTGATGTCAGCAGAATATTGCAATAAGATATCGGGAAAATGTCCAACTCTAACTTTAGCTAACCAAAATGTAAGCTAGGACTACTTAAGGGAGCTCTGAGCAGGGGTTCGGGGATGTCTTGA
>NW_007190528.1:2552-3437 GCF_000164805.1 Carlito syrichta
CATCATCCAGAGGCAGCTGGCTGATAAAATGGTGAAGTGACTTTGGAAGGCTCAGTAACAGCACAGGGGTGATGATACCTTACAGGCCGGGGGCATGGTTTTCCAGAAGGCTTTATCTTTCTTGGAATCAGTGTCAGCACGGTATTCTTTCTCCAATAGTCCAGGAATCAAGAGGTGGAAATGAGAGTGACACCACTCATCATTGCTTCTTTTCCGCCTAACTTTATTCTCTTCTGGTATAGAGGTATTAATTCTAAATGGACTGGTCCCATTAAACCAGCGGTTAAGACTACCATGTGGCCATTTAGGGTTTCTTATGCCTCTGAGTAAAGAGTTCAAGAAGGGAGTTATGGTGTCGGCTGGAGTGATTGATCCAGACATGGGAACCTGGGCTACTACACAGAAAGCAAGAAAGAATACATCTGCCAAGCTCAGTGGCTCAGACTGTGATCCCATGCCTTGGGAGGTTGAGGTGAGTGGATTGCCTGAGCCCGTGGGTTCGAGACACACCTGGGCAACTTGGTGAGACCTCATCTCTACAATAAATCAAAAAAATTAGCCAGGTGTGGTAGCTCATGCCTGTAGTTCCAGCTATTTGGAAGGCTGAGGCGGAAGGATCACCAGAGCCCAACAGGTCGAGGTTGCAGTGACCAGAAGCAGCTACTGTACTCCAGTCTGGGTGACAGAGTGAGACTCCAACTCAAAAAACAGAAACAAAAACAAAACAAAACAAAACAAAAAAGAGTACATCTGAAATACAGAAGATCTCTCAGAGTGTCTCTTACTATCCCCATGCTCTAGGATTAAGTTCAGTGCAAAACTAAATCCAACCCAGGCCCAGTCCTTTCAGAAACAAAGATTGGGTTTGGATCACCCTGCAAGGTG
>NW_007190529.1:0-869 GCF_000164805.1 Carlito syrichta
GAAGTATTATTTGATGCAATACACCTACTGAGATGCTTTTTCCATTGCTCAGAACAGTTTTTGAACTAGTCCACCTTGAAGCCTTTTAGAGTATCTGCCTTTTGTTCGTCTATTTGACCTCTTCCACATCATCAAAATATTTCCCTTTGAGGACTTTTTTATCCAGAGAAACAATAAAAAGTCACTTGAAATCAGGTGAATGGGGAGGGTGGGCATGGAAGTCATGCCGTTTTGGGTAAAAACTGCTGAGTACTCAGGGAAGTGTGGCAGGTGCACTTGCAAATCACACTTCATGAAATGGGCAAGCACGTTGAAAGATCCTCCAAAAAAATAATTACCTGAAGCAGAGCGCAGCCTCTTCCAACTGTGAAAGGGAAAGGAAGCAGCCTCTGCCCCTGGAATTATACGGGGGGAAGATGAAAGAAATGACTTCAGCCTTGAAACAGGCGTTACTCCCTTCCTGGAGGTTTTTCTTTGAAGGTTTCTCCTCTAAACATTGCAAGATAAATTGTATCTTTACCCACTACACATCTGCTTCTTTAAACTCACTAGCTTGTTGATGTCAGCAGAATATTGCAATAAGATATCGGGAAAATGTCCAACTCTAACTTTAGCTAACCAAAATGTAAGCTAGGACTACTTAAGGGAGCTCTGAGCAGGGGTTTGGGGATGTCTTGCTTGGAATCCTCTTCCTGAAAGTGGTCGCCAGTTGGCAGAGCCTTGACTATTAAACTTCTTCTCTGTTAAAATTAAGTCATTGGGCTGTTATTTAATTGCTCAGGCCCTACTTCACAACAACACTAGCTGGTGCATTGATGCCAATGGGTTGCTGAAACACTTACTTGCCTAGCAAGGAAATCCTGTCCTAA
>NW_007190530.1:0-799 GCF_000164805.1 Carlito syrichta
GCACTTGCAAATCACACTTCATGAAATGGGCAAGCACGTGAAAGATCATCCAAAAAAATAATTACTGAAGCAGAGCACAGCCTCTTCCAACTGTGAAAGGGAAAGGAAGTAGCCTCTGCCCCTGGAATTGTACGGGGGGAAGATGAAAGAAATGACTTCAGCCTTGAAACAGGCGTTACTCCCTTCCTGGAGGTTTTTCTTTGAAGGTTTCTCCTCTAAACATTGCAAGATAAATTGTATCTTTACCCACTACACATCTGCTTCTTTAAATTCACTAGCTTGTTGATGTCAGCAGAATATTGCAATAAGATATCGGGAAAATGTCCAACTCTAACTTTAGCTAACCAAAATGTAAGCTAGGACTACTTAAGGGAGCTCTGAGCAGGGGTTCAGGGATGTCTTGCTTGGAATCCTCTTCCTGAAAGTGGTCGCCAGTTGGCAGAGCCTTGACTATTAAACTTCTTCTCTGTTAAAATTAAGTCAGTGGGCTGTTATTTAATTGCTCAGGCCCTACTTCACAACAACACTAGCTGGTGCATTGATGCCAATGGGTTGCTGAAACACTTACTTGCCTAGCAAGGAAATCCTGTCCTAAAAGGAGCCCATTCTCCAAAAAATAATTCCCTTTTTTTCCAGCTCTCCAGCCCAATGTCATAACTTAGTTTTCAAAATCTTGACAGTTGGCTGGGCTCGGTGGCTCAGCCTGTAATCCCAGTGCTTTGGGAGGATGAAGAGAATGGATTGCCTGAGCCTGTGTGTTCGAGACACACCTGGGCAACCTGGCAAGGCCTCATCTCTA
>NW_007190531.1:0-783 GCF_000164805.1 Carlito syrichta
CCAGACAGGAGGGGGAAAGGGTTTCAGTTGACTCAGAGTTTGAGTAGTTCTAGAGCATACCATTTGCAGTCAAGATCAGGCCTTGTGGTATTTACCATAGAAACAGGGTACGAGGAGTTGTAGGCATCTTGTTTCTTCTTTTGTGTGAATTCTCACTCTTGTCGCCCAGGCTAGAGTGCAGTGAGGTGCTCATGGGCATCGCAGACTCCAACTGGTGGACTCTGGCTATGCCCCCGACTCACCCTTCCTTGTAGCTGGAAGGTATTTGAGATGCACGCCACCGTGTCGGGCTCACAGGTTAACTGACAAATCTTTCCAAGTTGTGCCTGAAAATGATAAGACCCACGACTAATTATCACCTGGAGAACTGGCCATATACATGACCTGGCTCTATCCTCTTCCTGATGCCTTTACTCCCGGCTTGGCCGCCTTCTCTCCCAGCTAGGTTCTAGTAGTCTGAATTCAGTTTTCCATCTAAGACTGAAAAGTCTTTTGGCTAAAGCCAAGTCGCTCATAATGTGATTCTAAAGCATCAGAAAACAGTCTTCTTTATCCTCCGACAGCATACTCATAACTGGGACCTGTGATTGGTCAAGTTTTTCTTCCACAGCCACTGGATGCTAGAGCCCAGCATCTTATCATTAGAAGCAAGGCACAATGGGCAATCTACTCTTTGTTTCTGCCCTGTCCTCTCTTCTACTCCCCTGAATGGCTGCAGACTTTGATTTAATGAGAATATACCTTGTCATGTGTTCCCTTTTCTTCAATTCACTACTATCTTTT
>NW_007190532.1:0-601 GCF_000164805.1 Carlito syrichta
TCACTAATGAAGCTTAGTTTGGCTGGGTAGGTTATTCTTGGTTGAAATTGTTTCTCTTTTAGAACTTTGAAGATAGGGCTCCAGGCTTTCCTGGCCTGAAGGGTTTCTGTGGATAAATCTGCTGCTATTCTAATTGGTTTTCCCTGGTTGGTAGTCTGGCCTTTTTCTCTTGCTGCCTTTAGAATTTTTCCTTTTATAGCTACTTTGTTTAGGCGAATTATTATGTGTCTGGGAGTTGGTCTTCTCATTTGTTGTCTTGCAGGGGTTCTCTGAATCTCTTGTGTTTGAATTTTTTCATCCTTAATGAGATGAGGGAAGTTTTCTTGAATGATTTCATGAAATGTTTGTTCCAGTGTGGCTTCTGTTTCTCTCTGCCTCAGGAAGCCCAATTACTCTTAGGTTTGGTCTCTTGAAGTGATCATTCATCTCTTGCAGGTTTTGTTCTGTCTTTTTGAGCTTCTTTTCTATGCTTTTAACAGTTTGGGTTAGTTCTGTGTTTTGGTCTTCGAGCTCTGAGATTCTTTCTTCTGCTTTGGCTGATTCTGCTTTCCATGCTTCTTTATCTGTTGTTCATTTCCATCACAGTATTTCTTTACTGTTG
>NW_007190533.1:0-776 GCF_000164805.1 Carlito syrichta
CCATGGAAGACCAATCAGAATAGCAGCAGATTTATCTGCAGAAACCCTGCAGGCTAGGAGAGCTTGGAGCCCAATCTTCAAAGTCCTAAAAGATAAACAATTTCAACCAAGAATAACCTACCCGGCCAAGCTAAGCTTCATCAGTGAGGGAGAATTAAAATCTTTCCCAGATATCCAATCCCTAAGAACTTATGCAGCCACAAACCATCTCTACATGAAACACTTAAGAAAGTACTGAACACAGAAGAAAAGGAAAAAAGAACAACGTTCTTCACAAGAGTACAGGGAAAAGAATAAAATATACACGAACCAACCCCAAAACCAAAAGAAAGACAAAAAAAAAGAAAGAAAAAAGAAAAAAACAAGTGGAAGAACAACAACTCAATAAGAACTCCATGATAGGGACGAACTCTCACATTTCAATAATTAGTCTGAATTTGAATGGACTAAACACACCACTGAAAAGACATAGAATGACAAAATGGATAAAATATCACCAGGCAACAATATACTGCCTTCAAGAGACCCATCTCACTAGAAAGGATATACACAGACTCAAAGTAAGACGATGGGAAACAAATTTTCAGGCGAATGGAACACAAAAGAAAGGAAGAGTCGCAATCCTAATTTCAGACAAAATACCATTTAAGCAATCAAAAATTTAAAAAGATACAGAGGGCCACTACATAATGATAAATGGTTCACTGCATCAACAAGAATATCTATCCTAAACATATATGCACCCCAACATAGGTGCGCCAACATTTCATAAAGCA
>NW_007190534.1:0-1839 GCF_000164805.1 Carlito syrichta
ACCAATAACAATCAAGGAATCGACCACGTAATAAGAAAACTTCCTACAAAAAAAAGCCCTGGTCCAGATGGCTTTCCAGCAGAATTCTACAAGACATTTAAGGAGGAGCTGATACCAATCCTACTGAAGGTATTCCAGGTGATTGAAAAAGATGGAACTCTCCCCAAATCATTTTACGAAGCCAACATCACATTGATACCCAAGCCAGGTAAAGATCCAACAAAGAAAGAGAACTACAGGCCAATATCTTTGATGAACATAGATGCTAAAATTCTCAACAAGATCCTACCAAACCGGATTCAGCAATACATCTCAAAAATCATCCATCATGATCAAGTAGGCTTCATTCCTGGCATGCAAGGCTGGTTCAATATTCGTAAAACCATAAATGTAATTAAATACATCAACAGATGTCAAAACAAAAACCACATGATCATATCACTAGATGCAGAAAAAGCTTTTGATAAAATCCAGCACCCCTTCTTGATAAAAACCCTTGAACATCTAGGCATATGGGGAACATACCTCAAAATAGTAAAAGCCATCTACGAGAAACCCACAGTCAGCATACTCCTAAATGGACAAAAATTGGAACCAATTCCCCTGAAAACTGGAACTAGACAAGGATGCCCACTCTCTCCCCTCCTGTTCAACATAGTATTGGAAGTCCTGGCTAAAGCAATCAGAGAAGAGGAGGCAATCAGAGGTATTCAAATAGGAAAAGAGGAAGTCAAGTTATCTCTCTATGCAGATGATATGATGGTGTACCTTGAAAACCCAAGAGAATCTGTCAAAGTCCTCCTTACATTGATAAAAGCCTTTGGCAAATCTCAGGATACAAAATAAATGTACAAAAGACAATCGCATTTCTCTACACCAATAATAAACAAACAGAAACCCAAATAAAAAACACAGTTGCATTCACAATAGCCACAAAAAAAATGAAATACCTTGGCATCTTCCTGACCAGAGACGTGAAAGACCTTTACAATGAAAATTACAAAACACTGCTCAAAGAAATCAAAGCCGACATGAACAAGTGGAAAAATATCCCATGCTCATGGATCGGAAGAATCAACATTGTGAAGATGTCCATCTTACCTAAGGCAATCTACAAATTCAATGCAATACCCATTACATTACCAACAACATTCTTCTCAGACCTAGAAAAAACAACACAGGAATTCATATGGAAACACAAACGTCCAAGAATAGCCAGAACAATCCTCAGCAAAAAAAACAAAGCAGGTGGTATCACAATACCAGATTTCAAACTTTACTATAAAGCTACAATCATCAAAACAGCTTGGTATTGGTACAGGAACAGGCATATAGATCAATGGAACAGAATTGAGATTCCAGAAGCAAAACCTCAATTTCTCAACCAACTCATCTTCGACAAAGCCCCCACCACCTACCAATGGGGAGAGGAGAACCTATTCAGTAAATGGTGCTGGGAAAATTGGCTGACCACATGCAGAAGATTGAAACAGGACCCCGATCTATCCCCATGCACAAAGGTTAACTCCAAATGGATCAGAGACCTAAATGTAAAACCTCAAACCATAAGAACCTTAGAAAAGGAAGGAAATACTCTCATGGAAATCGGAACTGGCATCCAATTCCTGTACAAAACCTGAAACCCACAGGACTTAAGAGAGAAGATAGACAAATGGGACCTTATTAAACTGACAAGCTTCTGCAAAGCCAAAGAAACCATCAAGAGAGCAGGGAGACAGCCTACAGACTGGGAAAAAGTATTTGCCATCTCTAGGTCTGACAAAGGCTTAACATCCTGGATCTACAAGGAACTGAAGCGTACTGAAAAGAAGAAAAGAA
>NW_007190534.1:2466-6487 GCF_000164805.1 Carlito syrichta
GAACAAAATCATAAATTTCGCTGCAACCTGGATGGAACTAGAGTCTATAATACTGAGTGACCTCTCACAAAAACAAAAATCCGAATATCACATGTTCTCACTCATATAATGGACCTTGAACATCCAATGCAATACTATGAGAAAATGACGGATGGTACTGGGAAACTATGGGGGGGAGGGGGATGGGATTAACTGTAGCAAATATCTGTCGGGGGATGGGAAAACACTTCTTATCTACAGGGTGCCTGAATGAAACGTCATTGTACACCTAACCCTTAACTGTACCCCACAAAACCATAATAAAAAATACTGATTAATGAAAGAAAAAAAAAAAAAAAGAAAGGAGAAAAAAATAAACAAAAGAAAAAAAAGAAAAAACTAGAAATTCAAATTGACCCCTCACATACATTCAAATACACATTTAACTAAAAAAAGGAAAAAGAACAGAAAAGCAAACAAAAACAAAAATAAAAAACACTGAAATTAAAAATTCAATCATTCACATACACACATAAACAGAAAACAGAAAAGAAAAAAGGTGGGGGGGGATGCAGATCAAATCCTCACATGCACATTCATGCACAAAGGAAAAATATAAAAATTATAAAACTAACAAACCGGTCAAAAAAACCTGCCCTCTTGTGGCAGATTGGTAATTGTTCCTCTCAGTTGCTTCTCTACTGTCTCCTGCAGAGCTTTGGCCTCATTCCCAATCTCCCCAGTGTCTGACTCAGGGAAGGAGGAGGGAGCAGTGAAGGTGGGTGGGACTACAGTCCTCCCCACCCACTCTAATATGATTGGGAGATCCCCTCTGGTGGGGAGATTGGGGATTGTGTTTTCCTTAGGTGCTGGCAGGAGGTGCCCCAGTCAGGCTTGTCCTGGAGTGAAGTCCTCCTATCTTGACTGTTGTCAGGCTCTGCCTGGGTTTGTCTCTCTCAGTTGTTCTCCAGTAGTATGGGTCTGACATCCAGAAAATGCTGGGAAGGAGGGTGTTGAGTCAGCCTTGGACTCACCACTGATCTATTTGGAGGTCTTCCTTGTCCTTTTCTGGGCACACCCATTGTACAAAGGCCGAATCAGGGTAAGAGGTGGGACACTTGTCCTGTCTTTCTGGAGTTTGTACTTTCAGGATATTCCCTCTGGGTCATGATCAACCCCTGAGCAGTTAATCTGCTGGTCAGAGATCAGTTTAGATCTGTTGCTCCAAGGTGAGCAAGCCAGAGCACTTTCCTGTCCCATTTTCAAGATGGTGACTGGGTGTCTTTTTCGTTTTCTCCAGTGGGCCTCTGCCTCTAGGATCGCTCCACAGACCTTGCTGCCAGTGTCTGGCCAAGCGCTGCAGTGGTGAGGCAGAGCCTGGAGCTGGCAGTCTCTCCAGCTGCAGTGGTGAAGCAGAGCCTGGAACCAGCAGTTTCTCCCATCAGCTTCTTCCCAGGAGGGCCATTGTTGGTGTAAAAAAATGACACTCATCTCCTGTGCCCCAGGAAGTGTTAGAGACCAAGCTGAGCAGCTGCAGCACCAGTCACTTCACCAGGAGATCCCTGGCCACTTGCTCCCAGGCCCACAGACAGTCAATCTTTCCTGGCAGCTTCTTCCCGGGAAGGGCTTTATTGATTTTTTAAAAAAATACACTCAGCTTCTGTGCCCTGAGAAGCACTAGTGTCCAAGCACAGAATCTGTGGCACTGGCTGCTTCACCAGGAAAGCCCTGACCACTTGTTCCCGAGCCCCACTCAGTCAGTCACTCACACGCCCACTTACTCGCTGACACGTATGCAAATTTTCCATATACTCACTCACTCAACACTACTTGCATAGTCTGACTAGTTCTGCCACCATCTTCCTCTAACTCCCAGGTTTTTTTTCAATATATAGATATCCTCTATAGCATAGATATATTTTATAATATATGTATGTGTGTTATAAAATCTGATACTATACTGTTAATCTCCTAGGTTTCAACAAATGTCAGCAACAGATTTTTGCTGTAGATGTAGAATTTTGTAATTACACATTGAAAACCAACTGTTTCTTTTCCCCATGATGACAGCCCTTCAGCTAAGATTCTGTATCCTTAGCTAAACAACTTATAAAATAATAGTTATTGTTGAATTACTTTGAAGGAACTTTAAATTTACTTCTGGTACCAATTTCTCTTTTTTTTGGTTGTTTGTCTGCTTTCTTCCCCCCCACCCCCGACCATGGTATTTGTATAGCTATCAGATTCTTTTTTACCACAAGGGGGACAGATGAATATGGTACAGACTTCTTTTACAAGAATATGCAAGTGACTGTTAAAAATACTAGCTTATACAAGTGAGCTTTGTAAACCAGATACATCCTTTCTTTCTACCTTTTATATTTGTTCTTAATTATTTCAACAGTTCATGAATCCATAGCCTTCCTCTATAATGTCATTTGAACCCCGGGCTCGGTGGCTCAGCCTGTAATCCCGCGCTTTGGGAGGCTGAGGTGAACCTGAGGGTTCGAGACCCGCCTCGGCAACTTGGCGAGACCTCATCTCTACAATAAATCAAAAAATTAGCCAGGCGTGGTAGCACGCACCTGTAGTTCCAGCTACTTGGAAGGCTGAGCGAGAGGATCGCCAGAGCCCAGCAGGTCGAGGCTGCGGTGGCCGGGAGCGGCCACTGGACTCCAGTCTGGGCGACAGAGTGAGACTCCAACTGAAAAAATAAAAAATAAAAAAATAATAATGTCATTTGAGATAAATTTATATTGGCTTAGATCAAAATAGTGTATTTCTAATACTTTCTAAAAATGTATTTTATTGAGAAGCAGATACTCTCATCCATGCTGGTGGAAATATGCAATATTTCTTGATAACAATATGACAAAAAGTTCTAAAACCTTACATGCACATCATCAAACTGAGCACTTCTTTTTTGTGGGATGCATTTAAAATATGTAATTACAATTGTTGTCAGTTTTAGCATCAATAGCATTTATTGCACAATTATATACTGTGCCTTAATACTTGTAGTGTTGAAAATAATCAAAACGTGCTAGAATATGATATCCTTCTAAAATGGAGTGCCGTAAAATAATAAGTAACATCATCACACATATAGAGTTAGTAATAGGAAGAATATTCATGATATACAAGCAAAAACAAATTTCAATGTACCTAATGTATATTGAAAGATAAAGGGTAATACAGATATACACATAAGCATAGTTCTCCACACACACACGTGCACATACACTGATACTAAAACTCTATTCTCCAAATATTAGTAGTGATTATTTCTGAGGTTTTTGTGACTCTGCTTTCCTTAATATTTCAAATTATCTCCCAAAATAGACATGACTTTTAATTACGAGAATGGCAGTACTTTTTGAAAAGAGCAAAATTGAAAACTAGGAACTCTATTGTGAAACATCTGTAATGACTAATACACAATTTTTACTTATGGCTTAAAAGTACACATCGAGTATTTGCTTTGTGCTAGGCATCATGTTGACTTAGGAACTCATGACTAAGTGCAGAAAGAGGAGAACAAGTGCAGCAAAAAGAGTATAATTAAATTAGTGTTATCAAAGATGTTTGAATAGGACCTAAATAAAATTAAGAAAAAAGTTTGACTTATTTTAAATGTTTTTTATTAATCATAATAATTAGTCTTGCATTTGATGATTTTACCATGCATACACTTCAAATTCTTAGCATAATTTGTTCCCCTGTGTCCTTGAACCATTCGATCTTGTCTAAATTAACTCTTGTAATGCATTTCTCAACACACAGTTAAAAAGTGATAGAGAAGCCGGGCTCGGTGGCTCAGCCTGTAATCCTGCGCCTTTGGGAGGCTGAGGTGAGTGGATTGCCTGAGCCCGCGGGTTCGAGACCCACCTGGGCAGGAGACCTCATCTCTACAATAAGTCAAAAATCAGCCAGGTGCGGTGGCGTGCGCCTGTAATTCCAGCTGCTCAGAAGGCTGAGGTGAAAGGATTGCCAGAGCCCAGCAGGTCAAGGCTGCAGTGGCTGGGAGGGGCCACTGCACTCC